>NC_064810.1:68031854-68033688 GCF_023721935.1 Panthera uncia | reverse complement strand
TTCTTAGGCAATGCACAAAAGTAAATTCAAAATGGATAGAAGACCTAAATGTGAGACAGGAAGCCATCAAAATCCTAGAGGAGAAAACAGGCATCAACTTCTTTGACCTCAGCCGCAGCAGCTTCTTACTAGACATGTCTCCAGAGGCAAGGGAAATAAAAGCAAAAATGAACTATTGGGACTTCATCAAGATAAGAAGTTCTGTGATGGGTAGTTGGGTGACTAGGTTATTTAGGATAATTTCACTTGTATGTTTGGAAGTCAGTTTTCTGTCTCCTGGATGCCTTAGTTCTCTTTCAAGTTGCCTTTAATCTTCCACATTGTGTTCTAGTGCTGTTCACATGGTAGTCTAGGTTTCCAAATGGAGCCAGAGAGCAAGCCTCACTGTGCAAACACTTTCAAGCATCTGCTTGTGATAAATTTACTAATGTCCCGTTGGCCAAAGTGAGTCACCTGGCCAAGCCCAGATTCAAAGGGTGGAGAAATAGACTCTACCCTTCGATAAGAGGAAAAGAATTTGTGGCTGCTTTTCGAATCTATCACAGTTCACTCCTTGGCCACAAATTATTCACATTTTCCCACATGCAAAATGTGCTAATCTTCATCCCAGGCTTTCTGTCTCATTCTACTTACAGCATCAGGCTGGAAG
Organism: Panthera uncia; assembly: GCF_023721935.1. Classification (NCBI taxonomy): domain Eukaryota; kingdom Metazoa; phylum Chordata; class Mammalia; order Carnivora; family Felidae; genus Panthera; species Panthera uncia. Next base: position 68,033,039 of record NC_064810.1, on the reverse strand, counting down.
CCTGTGACCTCATGATTTTCTTACATCAGGATGTGAATGAGGCTCCTCACATGTAGTTCTTTGGGTAAGGCTCCTCTTGATCCAGAGATCTGTGAATTTAAAATGACAAGTCACCTGCTTCCCACACACCTAACATACAATGGTGAGGCAGGTTAACTGAATAGACACTTCCCTTCAAAAAATGGAAGAACAAGAGATACATAGAAATCACTAGTCTAGAATTCCCTTGGGCAGATATTGCCAGGTCACCCTACTCCAGGGCAATGAATAACTCTTGCTTAGGGCTCTGTTCTGCTTCCTGGGGTTATCCTCCTAGTCCGTTGTTCTCCTGAGGCTCTTGACCTCCATTCTCTAGCCCCTTGTTTTCCCCCCACCCCCAGAAGTCTTTCCTTTATTTCCATAAGAAATGACCATGGTAACAGTTCAGTAGCTTTCTCACTTGACTTCTTGCCCATAGATAGTTGAGAGTCCCGAGACCTCTTTGTTGTTCAGCCAACCTGAGTCCCCCTAGTCCGAGCTGATGGTACTTTAGCAAATATAGTTTTCTTTAAAACATTTTGGGCTTTCTGTTTAATAGACTATAGTCCACCTCACTCAACAAAAGCCACACTCACAATTATTTTTTTCTCTAGACTTATTCACTGAAATTTGGCTTTAGGTTTCTGTCATGCCCTTAAGATTCTTTTTAGTCTAGCTGAGAAAGTATACTAGGCATTTCCTTAAATCCATCAACGGTCTTAACAAATGGCTATGCCCTTGTTTTGCTCTTTGTCCTAAGGTTTCCTTTTACTATGAGAATCATTTACTTGAAGACTATTTAAATATGAGGAGACTGGAGACAGGAGACAATTTTATTTTCCAACACAGCAGGTCCTGGGCCTTCTGTATTCTATCTAAATTCTGGCTGCAAACTGAACATTTCCTTCTTTAGCTCATCTCTTGTCTTGCTATAATTTGCCATATGCAGTTAAGAGCACCTAACGCTTTCCAAATTCTATCTGGAGATATACTTAGCTGTAACTGGAAATCCAGTAAGTTCATTTTTTTCCCCCTTTCAAGTTACTGTAGGCTTCAGTTTTACCAATTGTTCTGTCTCTATATAACATGAGTCATCATTTTCCAAGCCTGTTGTAGCAGTTTTCTTTCTTTCTTTCTTTCTTTCTTTCTTTCTTTCTTTCTTTCTTT
>NC_064810.1:67985176-68031844 GCF_023721935.1 Panthera uncia | reverse complement strand
TTTCTTTCTTTCTTTCTTTCTTTCTTTCTTTCTTTCTTTCTTTCTTTCTTTCTTTCTTTCTTCAGCTTTGCAAACTATTTCCTTACTGGTCTTCTAGCTACTGCCCTGTTTCAAAGCCAGGGCACCCCTCTCTTACTTTCTATATTAGTTAGCTCTTGCTATGTAATAAACGATTCCAAAACTTAGAGACTTAAAACATGGCCATTTTTGTTTATATCACTGTTCTCTAGGTTGGCTAGGTGGTCTTTCTGGTCTGGGCCAGCAGTTGATGTCTCAGTTATAGACTGTAAAGCTATTCTTTAATGAAAATTTATGATCTTAAATGCATTATTGAAATTTTTAAATATGAAAAATAAGTTAAATATTGTGTCATTTAAAGTTGTATTTGGCTGTGTATAAAGGAGAACAAGAAGTAACAAGGAGTTTGGAGTTAAAGAGTCCAAGGCAGGTGTGGAGGTTCCGTGATGCCATCAGGGCCTCTAGATCTTCTAAGTTCCCATTGACCTCAACTTAGCTTTCATACTCATACTGCTGCCTCATAGTGAAAAGATGACTGCTTTACTTTCAGCTTTGTATCCACATTCCAAGCATGATGGAAAAAAGGACAGGTTGTAAAAGAGGCATGTATCAGCTGGGTCTGGTCTCTTGAATTAAAGAACTTTCCTGGAAGCCCTACCCTGTGACTTCCACTTAATATATAAGTGGTAAGAACTATGACATACACTAGTTCTTAGCTGCAGGGGAGTCTGGGAAGCATAATTTGTCTGTTTTTTTTAGCTTGGCATGTTGCCTTCCTAAACTAAATGGGAGCTATGTTAGTAAGAAAAAATGGAGAATAAATATTGTGTAGGCAACTATTATTGTTCATACGTGCCCATCTTAAGAAGCTAGACAAGAAACGAACTAAACCTTTAGGAAAATAGAAGGAAGGAAACAAATGAAGACACATGAAATGAAACAGAAAACAATTTTGAGAATAAAAAAAAGTTATAAAATAGATAAATCCCTAGTAAGACTCCCCCTCCCAAAAGCCACAGACAATATTTTGAATAAAAGGGAAATCTAACTGCAGATAAGAAATAAATAATAAAAATCAGAAGACAATACTCTGAAGAATTTTATGCCAAAATTTGGATTGGGAAAAGACATAGAGAGTTTTCTAGGTAAATATAATTTGTCATAACTACTTCAAAAGATATAGAAAACTCCAATAAAGGAAAAATCATTAAAGAACTTAAACTAATAACCAAAAAACTTCCTACCCACAAAATACCAGGCTTAGATGGTTTTTATCTGTACTTTATTTAAAAAAATTTTTTTAAATTTTTTTGAGAGAGAGAGAGAGAGAGAGAGAGAGAGAGTGAGCAGGGGAGGGGCAGAGAGAGAGGGAGACACAGAATCCGAAGCAGGCTCCAGGCTCTGAGCTGTCACCACAGAGCCCGATGTGGGGCTCAGACCCATGTACTGTGAGATCATAACCTGAGCCGAAGTCGGACACTTAACTGACTGAGCCACCCAGGCGCCCCTGTACTTTGTTCAACTTACAAGAAGTAGATAATCCTAATACTGAAAACTATTGAAGACAATAGAAAATTAAGACAAGTGATCTACTTTTACAATGATAATATGACCTAAATACCCAAACCAGACAAGAAGAATACAAGAAAGGAAAATAATAGACCAATCCCATTTGTAAACATAGATGCTTATGTAATATTTTCCAATCTATTTCAAATATTACATTTTGACTGAGTAGAGTTTATGCAAGAAATTAAGGATGATCCAACATGAGAAGATATCTTAATGTAATAAAGCATATTAATGTAATAAAGCATATTAATAGGTCAGTAATACCTACAATTTATAAAATACAGATGAAGCAATTGTCAGAATTTAGTGTTTATTCATGATTAAAACAGACTTTTCAGGAAAGTAAGAATAGAAGAGATTTTTCCTTGACTTGATAAAAAGCAAGTATCAAAATATTATAGCAAAAACTATCCTTAACAATAAGACTATAGGCTCTCTTTCAGTAAAGTCATGAAAAAGAGAAAGATGCCCTTTCTCATCATTTATATTCAGCATTTTGCGGGAAATTCTAACCAATGCAGTAAGATAAGGAGAATTATTGAATGTTGGAAAGAAAGACAAAATGTTTTCATTTGCATACAATATGATTTTCCTCTTTTTTTTTTTTATGTCTGTTTATTTTTGAGAGAGAGAGACAGAGCATGAGCAGGGGAGGAGTAGAGAGAGAGGGAGACACAGAATGCAAAGCAGGCTCCAGGCTCTGAGCTGTCAGCACGGAGCCCAACGTGGGGCTAGAACTCATGACGTGGGTCATGAACCATGAGATAATGACCTGACCAAAGTTGGACACTTAACTGACTAAACCACCTAGGCACCCCTCCTGGGGTTTTTAAGTAGAAATTATACAATAAGAGTTTGCCAGTTTCCCTAGACACAAAATCAACATATCAAAAATTTATCCCTCAGTAATAACCAACTAGAAAAATCAATAAAGGAGCCCATTTTCAATAATAGTAAAAGCCTCAAGATATCTACAAGTACTCCTAACTAAAAAAATGTACAAGAATATTTTTGTAGAAAATTACAGTTACCGAGAGGACAAAAAAAAAAAAAAGCCTTAATAAATGGAGAAAATGGCTGTGTACATAAACTGAAAAACTTATTATAAAGATGCCAATTCTCCCCAAATTAATTTATAATATAAATGCACTTCCAAGTATGGATGAGGATATGGAGCAACAGACTCATTCACTGCTGAAGGGAATGTAAATCAGTACAACAGCTTTAGGAAACAATTTGGTTACATCTTTTAACCCAGAAATTCCAGCCCTAGATGGAGAATCTTTCTTATATGCAATCGGAGACCTGCATTAAAATGTTTATTGCAACCAAAAGAAGATAGGAAAACTGTCTACATGTCCATCAGTAGGAGAATGATAACAGTGGTGTACTCATAGAATGAAATACTATACATATTATGTATAGCAACAAAAAGAACTATAGTTGTATCTCATAACAGATTAATCACAAGAACAATGTTGAATGAAAGAAACAAGATATAGAAGGATATAAATAGAATAAAAATAGTATTTACATAAATTTTAGAGTCTGGAAAATAATAAAATACGGTGTTTATGCTTATATTGTCTTTTTTAATGAATCGATAGAAACATGCCTGGGAATGATAAACAGGGAGTTTATGATGGCGATTATCTCTGGGGAGAAAGGAAAGGGTGTGAAAATGGGAAGAGAGGGTTTGCAAAGAGCCTTAAGTGTATCTTATATTCTTTTTATTAAAGATCTGTTTGTCTCTATGTTAGAAATCTTTCACCATTAAATGATGTTTTATCCTAAATGAAATGAGGTGTTCTGGATTGAATCCTGGAACAGAAGAAGGACATTAGTGGAAAAACTGGTGATATCCAAATAAAGTGGGGCGTTTAGTAAATAGTAATGTACCAGTGTTGGTTTTGTAGTTTTGACAAATGTACTCTGGTAATGTGAGATATTAACATTAGAGGAAATTGGTTAAAGGAACTCTCTGTATCATCTTAGCAATTTTTCTAAAAATCTGTTTCCAAATAGAACATTTATTTTTAAAAGTGGGGATGGATTTTATTTTTTTTAAATGACCCTCACAGCTATTTCCCCTGATTCCTTCCCTTCCCACTCTCTATCCTGACCTCTGTTTCTGTGAATTCACTCTTGATAAGGTCCCTGAGGTCATCCTGGGTTTAATGTTTCTGGCCTGCTTGTGTTCTGTACATCTATAGCTCTACTTAGAACACTCTGAGAGGGCAAAACTGGTCTCCTTGTGAAGTCTGCTTTATTTCCATTTAATGGGTTGTTTGGTAGTCACCCAAGGTTTAGGGATCTTGGAGCCAGAAGGGGCCCTGAAAGAATACTCTATCTAGCCTCTTTCTATGCAGAGGTAAGGCAGAAGAGTTATTTCAGAAGGAACACCTGGAGGCCAGAGAGGCTCAGGAACTCAGTAAGCAGGGATGATTGGAACCCAGAAGTTTTTCCCTCCTAGAATCATCTTTGTTTACACCTCATTGCCCCTCATAATAAAGACAAAGGATGTTGAACAGCCTCCTTATTTGCTTGTTTTGAAAACCAGAGGAAAAGAGTTATGTATCACCCACAGATGATTTAGGTGACTGTAGACTCTGAAACAGAACAGGTCAAGGTCAGGTTGGCACAACTTTTATTCTCTTTGTTATGAACCTTCTTAGGATTAGAGAATTCCTACCCCTGAGGGCAGAGTGGGCTGGGTGGTGAGGGAACTAAGAGTTGTAGAATGCATCTGTGGCCTCCATCCTTATCGGAACCCTTTGGATAGATGTAATTGCCCCCATTTTATAGATGAGGTAAGGCTTAGAAAGGGTACAGGCTTAGAATAGCTAAGGGACTTTCTCAAAGTCACCAAACTAGTAAGAGGTAGGCCTATTGTGATATGAGTTTGTGCATGGTTTCTGGAAGTAACTTCTAAAGCTTTTGTAATTTCATAAGTGATAAGAGTTATAAGGGCATCCTTTGTTCTCATCTCCTGAAATAGCTCTAGACCATAAAGATGAAATGGGTGATTTTTTTTTGTTATTACAACAAGCCCCTTTTAATCACACCCAAATTTATGTTAACAGAGTGATTTTTGGCAAGCCCTTAGATAACCATAGGAAGGGGGCTGGTTGCCAGAGGAACCAACCAGGTTATTAGAGGGTTAGAACTTTCAGTTGAACTTCCTGACCTCTGGGGAGGGGAGAAGAGCTGGAGATAGACTTAAATCATCAATGGCCAATGATATATTCAATCATGTCTATGTAATGAAAACTCATAAAAGGCTTTATGAAAAGCCATAAAACCCCAAAAGGATGGGGTTTGGGGAGCTTCCAGGATGGTGAACATCCAAATGCCAGGAGGGTGATGCATCCCAGACTCCATGGGTACAGAAGCTCCTGTGCTTGGGACCCTTCCAGACCTCACCCTATGTATCTCTTCCTCTGGCTGTTCATTCATGTCCTTTAGTAACCCTTGTAATAAACCATTTATCCAGTAAGTAAAATGTTTCCTTGAGTTCTGTGAGCTTTCCTAGCCAATAATCAAACCCGAAGAGGGAGTTGTGGGGACCTCTGATTTATAGCCAGTCAGTCAGGAGTACAGGTAACAGCCTGGACTCGCAGTCAGCATCTGGAATGGTGGCAGTCTATGGGATCTGGTGCTATCTCCAGGCAGATAGTGTCAGAATCAAGTTAAATTGTAGGACACCCAGCTAGCATCTGAGAATTGATGACGAGGGAAAAACCTACACACATTTGGTGACCAGCAGTGAAATAGTGTTGTCATAAGGTACAGAAAAACTAAGGAGCATTCTCCCTTTACACTTATATTATAGGAAGCCAGGGCTGGCTCTAAGAACTCATAATTAAGGAAGACCCCTCTGAAGGCAGAGAGAATAAATTCCCCCGAGCTGACTGCCGCTCTTGGAACATCTGGGGCTAGGAATGATGTAGAACATGAGCCAAGGCATTACAACAGCTTGGAATAGGCTGAGAAGAACTTGCGGGGGGGCGGGGGGGGGTGGTGTGCAGGGTGGGAGGGGGGTGGGCATCAGGCCTGCCAGGGCTGCAAGCCACTGCAAACTCTTCCCTCTGGAAAAGAAGTCACAAGGGTCAGCTCACTCCTCCCACCCCTAATTCCACCATCTCATCCCAGCTGCAGGGCCCATGTCTGCTGGTCTGCCCAGGGAGGCCTCTCTGAAACCAAGAGCCTCACTCTGTGGTTGACGTAAAGAGGCTCATGTGACTGAAGAGGACTCCTCAGGGCTTGATTGAGGTGATGTGAGTGAAAGTAAACTGTAAATCACTACATAAATGTGGTTTTTGGCTGAACAGAGTGGAAACCTGGGAGGTTTGTGGGGGCAAGGGAGGAAAAGTGCCTCTTGAGAGAGGTCTCCTAGAAGAATATGAGATTAGTTGAGGTTCAGTGAATTCCTTTGTTGCTAACTCAAGAAGCATATTTGAAGGGATAAGCTCCCTCACTTAGAGCAGAGCATCCCAGACTTGTCGCCATAGTGACAGTGCTCATACAAGAGGCTTAAATCCCAGAAAACACCAGGTCATAAGGATTCCTTTGGAGCCATGATTCTCCAGTAGAGGACTCAGCTATTGTGTGCTATCAAGGCAAGAGGCAGTGAGTTTGAATAGCTTCCCTTCCTTCCTGTTTCTTGCTGTGGGGCTTTTGTTTTGGTCTTTTTCTCTGGATTGATGTGGCCTTTGGAAAGGGGTGCATCCCTGCAGATGGACCTGGTCTTCATTAAAACCTATGTCAGAAGCTGGAGGCACTAACAATGAACTGTCTAAAAAAGAAATTAAGAAAACAATCCCATTTACAATAACATCAAAAATAGTAAAATACTTAGGAATAAATTTAACCAAGGAGGTAAAAGCCCTGTATACTGAAAACTATAAGATACTGATGAAAGAAACTGAAGAGGACACAAATAAATGGAAAGATAGCCTGTGTTCATGGATTGGAAGAATTACTGTTGTTAAAATATCAGTACTACCCAAAGCAATCTACAGATTCAATGCAGTCTCTATCAAAATTCCAATGGCGTTTTTTCACAGAAATAGAAAAAAGCAGTTCTAAAATTTGTATGAAACCACAAAAGACCCCAACTAGCCAAAGGAATCTTGAGAAAGAAAAACAGAGCTGGAAGCATCACACTTCCTGATCTTGAAGTACGTTACAAAGGTAGAGCATTTAAAACAGTGTTGTTCTGGGGCACCTTGATGCTCCGTTGTTAAGCCTCTGACTTTGGCTCAGGTCATGACCTCACAGTTTGTGAGTTTGAGCCCCGCGTCGGGCTCTGTGCTGACAGCTGGGAGCCTGGAGACTGCTTCAGATTCTGTGTCTCGTTCTCTCTTTGCCCCTCCTCCATTCACACTCTGTCTCTCTCAAAAATAAATAAACATTAAAAAAATTTTAAGGGGCGCCTGGGTGGCGCAGTCGGTTAAGCGTCCGACTTCAGCCAGGTCACGATCTCACGGTCTGTGAGTTCGAGCCCCGCGTCGGGCTCTGGGCTGATGGCTCGGAGCCTGGAGCCTGTTTCCGATTCTGTGTCTCCCTCTCTCTCTGTCCCTCCCCCGTTCATGCTCTGTCTCTCTCTGTCCCAAAATAAAATAAACGTTGAAAAAAAATTTTTTAAAAAAATTTTAAAAAACAGTGTTGTTCTGGCATAAAAACAGACACATAGATCAATAGAACAGAATAGAGAGCCCAGAAATAAATCCAGGCACATAGGGACAACTAATCTTTGACAAGGGGTCCAACAGTATGCAATGAGGAACAGAAAGTCTCCTCAATAAATGGTTCTGGGAAAACTGGATATCCACATGTAAAACAATGAAATTGTGTTGTATCTTACACCATACACAAAAAGCAAATCAAAATGGATTAAAGACTTAAACTTAAGACCTGAAACTATAAAACTCCTAGAAGAAAACATAGGAAAAAGCTCCTTGACATTGGTTTTGGCAATGATTTTTGGATGTGACACCCAAAACTCAGGAAACAAAAGTAAAAATAAACCAGTGGGATTACATCAAATTAAAAAGTTTTGTACCGTAGGGGCGCCTGGGTGGCTCAGTCGGTTGAACGACTGACTTCAGCTCAGGTCATGATCTTGCAGTTTGTGAGTTTGAGCCCCATGTTGGGCTCTGTGCTGATGGCTTAGAGCCTGGAGCCTGCCTTAGATTCTGTATCTCCCTCTCTCTGCCCCTTCCCCACTCATGCTCTGTCTCTCTCTCTCAAAAGTGAATAAATGTTAAAAAAAAATTTTTTTTTAAGTTTTGTACCATAAAGGAAGCCATCAACAAAATGTAAAGGCAACCTATTGAATGGGAGAAAATATTTTCAAACCATATATCTAATTAGGGACTAATTATCTTAAATAAATATGGAACTCATACAACTCAGTAACACCCACCCCCAAATAATCCAATTAAAAGGTGAGCAAAGAACCTGAGTAGACATTTTTTCTTCTAATAGAAGACAGCCAAATGTTCAACAGTATATGAAGAGGTACTCAGCATCACTAATCATCAGAGAAATGCAAATCAAAACCACAATGAGGTATCACCTCATACCTGTTAGGATAGCTATTATAAAAAAATACAAGAAGTAACAAATGCTGGTGAGGGTATGGAGGAAGAGGAACCTGTGTACACTGTTGCTGGGAATGTAATTTGGTATAACCATTATGGAAAACAGTATGGCAATTCCTCAAAAAATTAAAAATAGAATTACCATATGATCTAGCAGGTCCACTTATGGGTATATATCCAAAGAAAATGGAATCAGTATCTGGAAGAGATACCTGCATTTCTATTTATTGCAGCATTATTCACAATAGCTAAGATATGGAAACAACCTAAGTGTTGGTTGATGGATGAATAGATAAAGCAAATGTAACATGCATGTGTGCGCACACACGCGCGCGCGCACACACACACGCGCGCACACACACACACACACACACACACATACGAATGTTAGCTATTAAAAAGAAAGAAATCCTGCCATTTGACAACATGGGTGAAACTGGAGGATAAATCAGCCAGACAGAAAAATACATGTACTGTATCATCTCACTTATATGTGGAATCTTAAAAAGCCAAACTCACAGAACCAGAGTGGAATGGTGGTTGTCAGGGGCTAGAGGTAGGACCTAGGTGGGAAAATAGGAGATGTTGGTCAAAGCATACAAACTTTCAGTTATGAGATGAATAAGTTCTGGAGACCTAATATACTGCCTAATAATACTGCATTGTATACTTGAAATTTGCTAAGAGGGTACATCTGAAGTGTCCTCACCACACACACACACACACACACACACACACACACACACACACTAATTACATGAAGTGATGGGATGTGTTCATTGATTGTGACAATTCTTTCACAATGTATACATATATAAAATCATCACATAGTACACACTAAGGAGGAGGAGGAGAATGAGGAGGAAGAGAAGGAACAGTTAGATGTGTCTGTTTTTCAGGCCCTTTTCTTTCTTGGGAATACTGTGAACTTATCATTTTGGGGCTGAACAGAGTTCTCTAAAAGCCAGTCACCTTGCCTTTTGCCTCTTAGAACATAGATTTATTTGCAGTAGGCTACCAATACTCTCCTTATCCCACTAGCTCAGAAAGTCCAGCTGTTACTACCTCACAGGGGAAGTATAACAGACCCTTACAACCAGGCTGACTTGTAGGCTATGGCTACTTGCCACTGGTTACTTGGCTTGTCTGGTCTCTTTAAACTACACCCCAATTTGCAAGGACTTATTAAGAGACATGATTGCTTTTTTTCTAATCTGTCTGGTTTCGTCTGTCTGGCTGATTGTTCCTTCCAAACTTAATGGCTCCCAGCCCCTTTGACATTGATCTGGCCTTCTGCAGCTCTGCTTTGATAATCTGGTTTCTAGACTTGGATCTGCTTTGACCCTTGGAACACTGAGACTTAAGCTATTGAGTTACTGGTAGAGGGGTGGTGAGGGGTGTCTAGATTCTGTCACTCATCCTGGTCTCAGGTCTCCCTGATGAGCCATGTTCCACTCCCACAGCAGTATAGCCAAAGACTGTACTTCAAGCCTCACCAAACTCTTTGTCTTCAGTGTCAGAGTCTGTAGGTCCTACACTTCCAGAACCAATGTAGTGTTTGGCCTAGCAGCACATTGGGAGCTAGCCAAATCTGTACTAGACGTGGTCCTACCTTAAGACACTTGTGGTCTGGTGATTGAGGTGACACAAGAATGTGAGCTCCTCAAAGGGAGGATATTTGCCTGTTTTGCTTTGTCTATTAGTGTATTCCCTGTGCTAAAAACAGTAACTGGTATTTAAGTGTTTGATAATAATGTGCTGAATAAATGAATGACTAGATAAAACTTCCACATACAATGTCAGAAGAGAGAAAGAAGTACAAGGGAGTTTCAGAAGGATGAGATGTTGATAGAGAAAGCCAACAGACAAGTTGGTCTTTTTTTAAAGTTTATTTGTTTATCTTGAGAGAGAGACAGAGAGTGCATGTGTACTGGGGAGGGTCAGAGAGAGAGGGAGAGAGAGAGAATCCCAAGCAAGCTCTGCACTGACAGTGCAGTGACAACGCAGGGCTCCAACTCGCAAACAGTGACATCATGAACTGAACTGAAATCAAGAGTTGGATGCTTAACCGACTGAAGCACCCAGGTGCCCCCAAGTTGATCTTTTCTATTGATACTGACTGTATAGTTCTTTGGAATTCATTGAGATATATCTTATGGCCTCTTGAAGGTTAATTTTTGAAAATTTTTCCTATATGCTTGCAAAGAATATAGGCATACTTCCAAGATATTATAGGTTCAGTTCCAATCCACTGCAATAAAGCAAGTCAAATGAATTTTTAGGTTTCCCAGTGCATATAAATATTATGTTTACACTATACTATAGTCTGTTTAGGGTGTAATAGCATTATGTCTAAAGAAAACAATGTACATACCTTAACTAAAAAATGCTAACCATCATCTGAACTTTCAGTGCATTGTAATTTTTTTTGCTGGCCAAAGGTCTTGCCTTAACGATGATGGCTGCTGACCAGTAAGGGTAGTGGTTGCTGAAGGTTGGGGTGGCTGTGGCAATTTCTTAAAGTAAGACAACAATGAAGTTCGCTGCCTTGATTGACTTTTCTTTCACAATTTCTCTGTAGCATGCGATGCTATTTGATAGCATTTTACCTACAGTAAAGCTTCTTTAAAATTGGAGTCAACCTAAAAAAAAAAATTGGAGTCAATCTTCTCAAACCCTGCTGCTGCTTCAACTAAATATTCTCATTCCTTTGTTGTCATTTCAACAAGTGTAGATTTCATCTCAAAAAACCCGCTTTATTTGCTCAAGCATAAGGAGCAGTTTATCACCTGTTAAAGTTTTATTGTGAGACTGCAGCAATTCAGCCTGAGCTCCACTTCTCATTCTAGTTCCCTTGCTATTTTCCACCACATCTGCAGTTACTTCCTACACTGGAGTCTTGAACCCTCAAAATCAACTGAGGACTGGAATCAACTTCTCCCGATCTCCTGTTAATATTGCTATTTTGACCTCATTTTGTGAATCACAGATGTTCTTAATGGCACCTAGAAAGGTGAATCTTTCCATAAAAATTTTAACTTACTTTCCCCGGATGCATCAGAGTAATCACTATCTATGGCAGCTATAGCATTATAAAATGTATTTCTTAAATAATAAGACTTGAAAGTTGAAATTACTTCTTTTTAAAAATATTTGAAGATTGGCCACCATTCTTTTATTTTTTTAATTTTTAAATTTTTTCCATATGCGTTTTACTCACACCATGATAGCTCATAATAGAGTTTGATCTAAAATTTGGAGGTAGATTTTTTTCACCATGATAAGTGTACTCTTTAATCTCCATCATCTGTGTCACCCATCCCGGCTCCCCCTCCCCCGACTACCCTCTGGTAACCATCGGTTTGTTCTCTACAGTTAAGAGTCTGTTTCTTGGTTTGTCTCTCTCTCTCTCTTTTTCCTTTGCTCATTTGTTTTGTTTCTTAAATTACACATGTGAATGAGATCATATGGTATTTTTCTTTCTCTGATTTATTTCACTTAGCATTACACTCTCTAGCTCTATTTATATTTTTGCAAATGGCAAAATTTCATTCTTTTTTATGGCTAAATAACATTCCATTATATATATATATATATATATATATATATATATATATATATATATTTACACTCCACATCTTCTTTATCCATTCATCTATCGATGGACACTTGGGTTGCTTCTGTAGTTTGGCTATTTTTACATAATGGGGCAATAAACATAAGGCATTTGTTCCTTTGATTTAGTGTTTTTGTATTTTTTTAGGTAAATACCCAGTAGTGTCATTACTGGATTATAGGGTAGTTCTATTTTTAATTTTCTGAGGAACCCCCATACTATTTTCCACAATAGCTGCACCAGTTTGCATTTCCACCAGCAGTGCAAAAGGGTTCCTTATTCTCCACATCCTTGCCAATACCTGTTGTTTCTTGTGTTGATTTTAGGCATTCTGACAAGTGTGAGGTGCTATGTCATTGTAATTTTGACTTACAATTTCCCAATGTAAGTTTGATTTACATTGTAAATTTGATTTTCATTGATGATAAGTGATGAACATCTTTTCATGTGTTTGTTGGCCATCTGAATGTTTTTTTTGGAGAAATGTCTGTTCGTGTCTTCTGCCCATTTTAAAATTGTATTATTGTTTTTGGGGTGTTGAGTTTTATAAGTTCTTTATACATTTTGGATAATAACCCTTTATCAGATATGTCATTTACAAATATCTTCTCCCAGTTCATAGATTGCCTTTTAGTTTTGTCTGTTTTCTATGCTGTGGAGAAACTTTATTTTGATGTAGTCCCAATAGTTTATTTTTGCTTTTCCATCTCTTGCCTCAGGAGACATATCTAGAAAAGTGTTGCTATAGCCGATGTCAGAGAAATTACTGCCTATGCCCTATTCAAGGATTTTTATGGTTTCAGGTCTCACATTTAGGTTTTTAATCCAGTTTATTTTTGTGTATGGTGAAAGAAAGTGGTTCAATTTCATTCTTTTGCATGTACTGCCCAGTTTTCCCAGCACCATTTGTTGAACAGACTTTTCACCCCTCCCTTGTCAAAGATTAATTGACCATATAATTGTGAGTTTTTTTCTGGGTTTTCTGTTCTATTCCAGTGATCTATGTGTCTATTTTTATGCCAGTGTCATACTGTTTTAATTACTACCGCTTTGAATATAACTTGAAGTCTGGAATTGTGATACCTCTAGTTTTGTTTTTCTTTTTCAAGATTGCTTTAGCTATTTGGGGTCTTTTGTAATTCCATACCCATTTTAGGAGTGTTTTTTCTTTTTTTTTAAAGTTCATTTATTTTTGAGAGCGAGAGAGAGAGAGAGAGAGTGTGTGAGTGAGTGGGGGAGGGGCTGGGGAAGAAGGGGGACAGAGGATCAAAGCAGGCTCTGAGCTGACAACAGTGAGCCCATGCGGGGCCAAACTCACAAACTATGAAATCATGACCTGAAAGTTGGATACTCAACTGACTGAGCCATCCAGGTGCTCCAGTATTTGTGAAAAATACTGTTGTTATTTTGATAGGAATTGCACTGAATGTGTAGATATTTGTTCTCCCAATCCATGAGCGTTCAATGTTTTTCCATTTCATTGTATCATCTTCAATTTCTGTTATCAGTGTTTTATAGTTTTCAGAGTACAGACCTCTTTGGTTAAGTTTATTCCTAGATATTTTATTGTTTTGGGTGGAATTGTAAGTGGGGTTTACATAATTTCTCTTTCTGCTGCTTTATTATTAGTGTATAGGAATGCAACATATTTCTGTACATTGATTTTGTATCCTGCAACTTTACTGAATTCATTTATCAGTTCTAATAGTTTTTTTTGGTGGAGTTTTTAGGGTTTTCTGTATACAGTATCATGTCCCCCACAAATTCTGAGAGTTTTGCTTCTTCCTTACCAATTTAGATGCCTTTTCTTTATTTCTTTATGTTGTCTGATTGCTGTGGCTAGCACTTGCAGTACTATGCTGAATAAAACTGGTGAGAGTGGACATCCTTGTCTTTCTCCTGACCTTGGGGGAAAAGCTTTCAGTTTTTCACCATTGAGTATGATGTTGGCTGTGGATTCTTCTTCTTCTTCTTCTTCTTCTTCTTCTTCTTCTTCTTCTCCTTCTTAATGTTTATTTTTGAGGGGAGAAGTACAGAGAGAGAGGGAGAGAGAGAATCCTAAGCAGGCTCCATGCTGTCAGCGCAGAGCCTGATGTGGGGCTCGAACTCACAAACTGTGAGATCATGACCTGAGCTGAAATGAGGAGCCAGATGCTAAGCCACCCAGGAACCCCAGCTGTGGGTTTTTCAAATAAGGCCTTTTTTATGTTATGGTATGTTCCCTCTAAACCTACTTTGTTGAGGGTTTTATATCATGAATGGATGTGGTACTTTGTCAAATGCTTTTTCTACATCTTTTGAAATAATCATATACTTTTATCCTTTCTCTTATTGATATGATGTATCATATTGATTATTTTGCAAATACTGAACCACCCTTGCATCACAGGAATAAATCCCAGTTGATCATGGGTATGATTTTTTAATGTATTTATTTATTTATTTTTTAAAATTCAAGTTAGTTAACATACAATGTAGTATTGGTTTTAGGAGTAGAACCCGGCGATTCATCACTTACACATAACACCCAGTGCTCATCCCAACAAGTGCCTCCTTAATGTCCATCACCCATTTGGCCCATCTCCCCACCTTACCTCCAGCAACCCTCAGTTTGTTCTCTGTATTTGTCTCTTGTGGTTTGCCCTCTCTCTGTCTTTATCTTATTTTTCCTTCCCTTCCCCTATGTTCATCTATTGTGTTTCTTAAATTTCACACGAGTGAAATTATATATTTGTTTTTCTCTGGCTGACTTATTTCATTTAGCATAATATACTCTAGTTCCATCCATGTTGTTGTAAATGGCAAGAGTTCATTATTTTTGATTGCTGAGTAATATTCCATTGTGAATTTATACCACATCTTCTTCATTCATCAGTTGATGAACATTTGGGCTCTTTTCAAAATTTGACTATTGTTGATAGAGCTGCTATAAACTTTGGGGTGCATGTCCACTTTCGAATTAGTATCTTTGTATCCTTTGGATAAATACCTAATAGTGCAATTTTTGGGTCATAGGGTATCTCTATTAAAAAAATTTTTTTTTAATGTTTGTTTATTTTTGAGAGATAGAGCATGAGCAGGGGAGGGGGAGATACAGACAGGGAGACACAGAATCTGAAACAGGCTCTAGGCTCTGAGCTGTCAGCACAGAGCCCGACACGAGGCTTGAATCCACCAACCATGAGATCACGACCTGAGCCAAAGTCGGATGCTTACCCGACTGAGCCACCCAGGCACCCCTAGGGTAGCTCTATTTTTAACTTTTTGCAGAATCTCCATACTGTTTTCCAGAGTGGTTGTACCAGTTTGCATTCCCACCAGCAGTGCAAAAGAGATCCTCTTTCTCTGAATCCTTGCCAACATCTGTTGTTTCTTGAGTTGTTAATTTTAACCATTTTGACAGGTATGAGGTGGTATCTTATTGTGGTTTTGATTTGTATTTCCCTAATGATGAGTGATGTTGAGCATCTTTTCATGTGTCTATTAGCCATCTGGATGCCTTCTTTGGAAAAGTGTCTATTCATGCCTTCTGCCCATTTCTTCACTGGATTATTTGTTTTTTGGGTGTTGAGTTTGATAAATTTTTTATAGATTTTGGATACTAACCCTTTATTCAATATGTCATTTGCAAATATCTTCTCCCATTTTGTCAGTTGCCTTTTAGTTTTGTTGATTGTTTCCTTTGCCGTGCAGAAGCTTTTTATCTTGATGAGGTCCCAATAGTTCATTTTTGCTTTTATTTCCCTTGCCTTTGAAGACATGTTTAGTAAGAAGTTGCTGTGGCCGAGGTCAAAGAAGTTGATGCCTGTTTTCTCCTCTAGGATTTTTTTTTTTTCAACGTTTTTTATTTATTTTTGGGACAGAGAGAGACAGAGCATGAACGGGGGAGGGGCAGAGAGAGAGGGAGACACAGAATCGGAAACAGGCTCCAGGCTCCGAGCCATCAGCCCAGAGCCTGACGCGGGGCTCGAACTCACAGACCGCGAGATCGTGACCTGGCTGAAGTCGGACGCTTAACCGACTGCGCCACCCAGGCGCCCCTCCTCTAGGATTTTGATGGCTTCCTGCCTCACATTTAGGTCTTCTATCCATTTTGAATTTACTTTTGTGCATTGCCTAAGAAGGTGGTCCAGTTTCTTTCTTCTGCATGTCGCTGTCCAGTTTTCCCAACACCATTTGCTGAAGAGACTGTCTTTTTCCCATTGGATGCTCTTTCCTGCTTTAAGATTAGTTGGCCGTACAGTTTTGGGTCCATTTCTGTGTTTTCTGTTCTGCTCCATTGGTCTGTGTGCCTGTTTTTGTGCAGTACCATACTGTCAGGATGATTACAGCTTTGTAATACAGCTTGAAGTCCAGAATTGTGATGCCTCCAGCTTTGGTTTTCTCTTTCAACATTACTTCGGCTGTTTGGGGTCTTTTCTGGTTCCATACCAATTTTAGGATTGTTTGTTCTAGTGCTGTGAAGAATGCTAATATTATTTGATAGAGACTGCTCTGAATGTGTAGGTTGCTTTGGGTAGTATAGACATTTTAACAACATTTGTTCTTCCAATCCATGAGCATGGTATATCTTTCTATTTCTTTGTGTCCTCTTCAATTTCTTTCATAAACTTTCTATAGTTTCCAGCACACAGATCTTTTACCTCTTCGGTTAGGATTATTTCTAGGCATCTTATGGTTTTTGGTACAATTGTAAATGGGATCAATTCCTTGATTTCTCTG
Source organism: Panthera uncia (assembly GCF_023721935.1). Lineage (NCBI taxonomy): Eukaryota > Metazoa > Chordata > Mammalia > Carnivora > Felidae > Panthera > Panthera uncia. The sequence continues at coordinate 68,015,311 of NC_064810.1, read as the reverse complement.
TTGCTTCATTATTGGTACATAGAAATGCAACTGATTTCTGTGCATTGATTTTATATCCTGAGACTTTGCTGAATTCATGTATCAGTTCTAGTAGTTTTTGGGTGGAGTCTTTTGGGTTTTCCATGTAGACTATCATGTCATCTGCCAAGATTGAAGGTTTGACTTCTTCTTTGCCAATTTGGATGCCTTTATTTATTTTTGTTGTCTGATTGCTGAGGCTAGAATTTCCAATACTATGTCAGACAACTGTGGTGAGAATGTCTGGACATCCCTGTCATGTTCCTGACTTTAGGGGGAAAGCTCTCAGTTTTTCCCCATTTATGATGATATTAGCTGTGGGTCTTTTACATATGGCCTTTATGATGTTGAGGAATGTTTCTCCTGTCCCTACCTTCTTGAAGGTTTTTATCAAGAACATATGCTGTATTTTGCCAAATGCTTTTTCTGCATCTATTGAGAGATTCATTTGGTTCTTATCCTTTCTTTTATTAATATGGTGTATCATGTTGATTCACTAATATTGAACCAGCCCTGCAGCCCAGGAATAAATTCCACTTGATCATGGGAAATAATTATTTTAATGTACTGTTGAATTTGATTTGCTAGAATCTTTTTGAGAATTTGTGCATTTAGATACATCAGGGATATTAGCCTATAATTCTCCTTTTAAGTGGAGTCTTTGTCTAGTTTTGGAATCAAGGTAATTCTGGCTTCATAGAATGAGTTTGGAAGCTTTCCTTCCATTTCAGTTTTTGGGAACAATTTGAGAAGAATAGGTTTAACTCTTCTTTAAACGTCTGGTAGAATTCTTCTGGGAAGCCATCTGGCCCAGGATTCTTGTTTTTTGGGAGATTTTGGAGAACTGATTCAATTTATTTGCTGGTTATAGGTCTGTTCAAATATCCTATTTTTTCCTGTTTCATTTTGGTAGTATGTGAGTTTTTTAGGAATCTTCCCATTTCTTCTAGATTGCCCAGTTTGTTGGCAAAAAATTTTTCATAGTGTTCTCTTATAATTGTTTGTGTTTCTGTGGTGTTGGTTGTGATCTCTCCTCTTCTCATTCATGATTTTATCTATTTGGGTCCTCTCTCTTTTCTTTTTGAGAAGTCTGGCTAGGGGTTATTCAATATTGTTTATTCTTTCAAAAAAACAGCTTTAAATTTCATTGATCTGTTCCACTGGGTTATTTTGTTTCTGTATTGTTAATTTCTGCTTTTTTTGTTATTTCCCTTCCTTTACTGGCTTTAGGCTTTATTTGCTGCTCCTATTCTAGCTCCTTTAGGTGTAAGGTTAGGTGGTGTACTTGGGACCTTTCTTACTTCTTGAAATAGGTCTGAATTGCAATGTGTTTTCCTCTTAGGACAGCCTTTGCTGCATCCCAAAGGGTTTGGACTGTTGTCTTTTCAGTTGCATTTGCTTCCACGTATTTTTTTATTTCTTCTTTTATTTCCTGGTTAACTCATTCATTCTTTACTAGGATGTTCTTTAACCTCCATGTATTTGAGGGCTTTCCAATTTTTTTCTTGTGGTTGATTTAAAATTTCATAGCATTGTGATCTAAAAATATGCATGGTATGATCTCGATATTTTTGTCTGTTGAGAGCTGATTTGTGACCCACTATGTGATCTGTTCTGGAGAATGTTCCATGTGCACTCAAGAAGAATGTGTATTTTTCTGCCTTAGGATGAAATGTTCTGAATAACCTGTTAAGGCCATCTGGTCCAGTATGTCACTCAAAGCCATTGTTTCCTTGTTGATTTTTCTGCTTAGATGATCTATTTCCTGTAAACGGGTATTAAAGTCTCCTACTATTATGGTATTATTATCAATGAGTTTCTTTATGTTTGTGATTAATTGATTTATATATTTGAGTTCTTTCAAGTTGGGGGCATAAATATTTACAATTGTTAGACCTTTGATGGGTAGACCCCTTAATTGTGATATAATGCCCTTCTTCATCTCTTGCTATAGTCTTTGTTTTAAAATCTAGTTTGTTTGATATAAGTATGGCTATTCCAGCTTTTTTTTTGTTTTGACTTCCATTAGCATGATAGGTAGTTCTCCATCCCCTCACTTTCAATATGCAGATGTCTTTAGGTCTAAAATGAGTCTGTTGTAGGCAGCATATAGATGGATCTTGGTTGTTGTTGTTTTTTTTTTTTATCGATTCTGATACCCTGTGTTGTTTGATCTGAACATTTAGTCCATTTACATTCACGATAATAATTGAAAGATATAAATTTAATGTCATTGTGTTACCTGTAGAATTGGTGTTGCTGGTGATTTTCTCTGGTCCTTTGTAGTCTTTGTTGCTTTGGTCTTTTTTTTTCCCCCTTCACTTAGAATTCCCCCTTAAAATTTCTTGCAGGGCTGGGTTAGTGGTCACAAACTCCTTCAGTTTTTGTTTGTCTGGGAAATTTTTCATCTCTGCTTCTATTCTGAATGATAGCCTTGCTGCATAAAGGATTCTTGGCTGCATATTTTTCCTGTTCAGCATAGTGAAAATTTCCTGACACCCTCTTCTGGCCTGCCAAGTTTCAGTGGACAGGTCTGCTACAAACCTTACATATCTACCCTTATAAACCTTTTGTCCCTAGCTGCTTTCAGAATTCTCTCTTTATTTTTATATTTTGCAAGTTTCACTATGATACATTGTGGTGTTGACCTGTTTTTGTTGATTTTAAAGGGACTTCTCTGTGCCTCTTGGACTTGAATGCCTGTTTTCTTCCCCAGATTAGGGAAGTTCTCAGCTATAATTTGTTCAAATAAACCTCCTGCCCCTTCGTCCCACTCTTCTTCTGGGACTCCTATAATATGGATATTGTTTCATATCATGAAATCACTTAGTTCTGTAAGCCTCCCTTCACGATTTAGTAATTTCCTTTCCCTCTTTTTTTTTTAGATTCGTTATTTTCCACGATTTTATCTTATATTTCACCTATTCTGTCCTCTGCTTCTTCAGTCCTCATTATCACTGTATCCAGTTTGTTTTACATCTCAGTTATAGCATTTTTTATTTCATCCTGGCTAGTTCTTAGGTCTTTGATCTCTGCAGCAAGGGTTTCTCTGGTGTCTTCTATCCTTTATTCAAGCCCAGCTAATAGTCTTATGACTGTTGTTCTAAATTCTTGTTCAGGCATATTGCTTATATCTGTTTTGGGCAAGTCCCTGGCTGTGATGTCTTCTTGACCTTTCGTTTGGGGGAAATTCCTCCATCTTGTCATTTTGGCTACATTTCTGTCTTTTGCATGTTTTAAAAGCTTATTATGCTTCCTGCACCTGAGAGTACTGCTATATTAAAAAAGGGTCATACACTGTCCAGAGCTTGGCACTTCAGGAAGTGTTTTTGGTGTATGCTGTGTTCACTCTGCTGTTACGTTTTGGCTGCTCTTTCCCATGGTCAGCCCTCTGCAGAGCTCCTCCTTGCTTGCAGTGGTGGAATGTTTGGACCTTTCACTAGGTGTGCTTTGATTTCTTTGTTGAAGTGACCCTGGAAAAAAAGGAGGGGGAGCCTGATCCCAAAGCAAGAGAAAAGGAAAGGGGACCAAAAAAAAAAAAATCAAACAGAGAATCAAAAAACTATAAGGCAGATTCTAAAGAAAAAGAAAGGAAAAAGAAGAAGAAAAAAGAACTGTAGGTGTCATTTTGAAGCCCTGGATTTTCAGTGCACTTGGTGGATGGGGGATGGTGGCTGTGCTGATCTGGAGGAGAGGTCCACTGCTTTGGCTCAGAGTCAGTCTTGCCCCAAAAAATAAACAGTTGCCAGGCATGGGGGTGCTGGGGTTTGGTGTTAAGTGGCTCCTACCTTCACTGGAGGCCACTGTGTTGCTCTCTGAAGTCCCACCATGTTGGTGTTGGGGGGAAAATGGCACCACTCCAATCTTTGATCCCCAGACTGGGGATCTCACATCCCCTTGCTGTCAGGCAGCCCTCACAGAATAGTGAGACCAGTCAACTTGCCCTGTCCCACAACTCTCCTGAGGTTTTCTCTGGCATGTGGCTGGGATTCAAAACCCACAGTCTTAAAGGACCCAGCACCATGTGGATCCACTCCCCTCCTTTGGAGTAGAGCCTCTCCATGCTGTGTAAAGTTCTCTGTCCCTGCGTAATAGTCCCATGCCTGCACAGTGCATGGAATCTGTAGTGTGCCACCATTAAAGGCAGCAAAGGTTTTATATTCACTCTAGGTACGCCTCTGTCCCCTGATGATGAAAGGTCTTTGGCTGGCACCTGCAGGGTATTTCGTCCTTGGGAGGCAATAAGTCCTCTTCCAAAAGTACTCTGGGATGGGGAATGTTCTCTCCCAGTGTGCCCTGGAGATGTCTACACCACCCTATGCACTCCTGGCTAGCTGCCCCCTCCCTGCCCAGGAGTGCACGCCATAGCTCTGCTCCCAAGAAAGTCATGCACTTCCAAAACCTCAGAATTTGAGCTTCAAACACTATCTTCAAAAAAGAGCTGGGACACTCAGTACTCCTCACTACCCAGTCCATGGGCCAGAGAGGTTTTCTGTTTGTGCTAACTCAATGTTGTACTTTCTCAACCCCTCTCTCTTTCTCTTCCTTTTGTCTCTCCACGAAAAGGGTTCCCTCCTCTCTTTTTCTCTTCCCAATTCATTTCTATGAACCTCGCACCTGCCAAGCTATCTCCCTCCAACTGTGGAGATCCTTCTGCCAATCTGCAGATTGATTTCCTGGGTGTTCCGAGTGATCTGACCTCAATACAGCTGTGTTTGAGGGACAAGGAAAGCCCAGGGTCCCCCTACTTCTCTGTCATCTTAACTCCTCCCCCTTTTAAATGGATTGTTGAATTCTGCTTGCTAGTATTTTGTTGAAGATTTTTGCTTCTGTGTTAATGAGAGGTAATTGGCCCTATAGTTCTCTTTATTTGTGGTGTCTTTATTTGGTTTTGGTATCAGGGTGATACTGACCTCACAGAATGAATTTGAAAGTTTTCCTTCTTCTTCTGTTTTTTGGAATAGTTTGAGAGAATAGGTATTAACTCTTTAAATTTTTTTTAATGTTTATTTATTTTTGAGAGAGAGAGAACCAGAGCATGAGTGGAGGAGGGAGGACAGAGAGGGAGACACAGAATCCGAAGCAGGCTCCAGGCTCCCAACTGTCAGAACAGAGCCGGACAGGATTCAAACCCACAAGCAGTGAGGTCATGACCTGAGCCAAAGTCAGATGCTCAGCCGACCGGGCCACCCAGGTGCCCAGGTAGTAACTCTTCTTTAAATGTTTTGTAGAATTCACCTGTGAAGCCATGTGGTTCTGGACTTCACAGTTTTTTTGGGAGTTTATTGATTACTGATTCAATTTCATTGCTGATAATTGGTCTGTTCAAATTATCTATTTCTTCCTGATTTAGTTTTGGTAGTTTATATGTTTCTAGGAATTTATGTATTTCCTCTAAGTTGTGCCATTTGTTGGCATATAGGGTTTTTTTTTTTTGGCAAATAGGTTTTTATAACATTCTGTTACAGTTGTTTGTATTTTTATGGCATTGGTTGTTTGAAATTACTTCTTGATCCATGGGCTACAGAATGCATGTTGTGTTAACAGCCACGAAAACAACATTAACCTGATTGCACATCTCCATCAGACCTTTTTTTCTGAGTAGTAGGTCTCAACAGCGGGCTTGAAATATTCAGTAAACCATGCACTAAACAGATGTTCTGTTATTCGTGCTTTGTTGTTGCATTTGTAGAGAACAGGGAGAGTAGATTTAGCACAATTTTTGAGAACCCTAGTATTTTCAGAATGGTGAATGAGCATTGGCTTTAACTTCAGATTATCAGCTGCATTAGCCCCTAACAAGAGAGCCTAACCTTTGAGACTTTGAAGCCAGGCATTAATTTCTCTCTAGCTATGCCAGTCCTAGATGGCATCTTCTTCCTATAGGAGGTTGTTTAACATATATTGAAAATCTCTTGTTTAGTGTAGCTGCCTTCATGAACTATCTTAGCTAGGTCTTCAGGATAACTTGTTGCAGCTTCCACGTCAGTATTTGCTGCTTCACCTTGCACTTTTTTGTTATGGAGATGGCTTCTTTCCTTAAACTTCATGAACCTACCTCTGCTAGCTTCCAACTTTTCCTCTGCAGCTTTCTCACCTCTCTTAGCCTTCATAGAGTTGAAGAGAGTTAGAGCTTTGCTCTGGATTAGGCTTTGGCTTAAGGGAATGTTATGGCTGGTTTGATCTTCCATCCAGACCACTCAAACTTTATTATCAGCAATAGGCTGTTTTGCTTTCTTATCATTCTTGTGTTTACTGGAGTAGCACATTTAATTTCCTTCAAGAACTTTTCCTTTGCATTCATGATTTGGCTAACTGCTTGGTACAAGAGGCCTAGCTTTTGGCCTGTCTCAGCTTTCAACATGCCTTCCTCATTAGGCTTAATCATTTCTAGCTTTGATTTAAAGTGAGAGACATATGACTCTTCCTTTTCACTTAGACACTTAGAGGCCAGAGGAGGGTTATTAACTGGCCTCATTTCAATATTACTGTGTCTCAGGGAATAGAGAGGCCTGAAGAGAGGGGAAAGAAACAGGAGAATGGCTGGTCAATGGAGTGGTCAGAATAGCCACAACATTTATCAGTTAAGTTTGCCATCTTGTATGGATGTGGTTTGTGGCACCCCTTATACAATTACAACATCAAAACTTATACAGTAGTAACATCAAAGATAACCATAGCAAATAATAATAAAAGTTTGAAGTATTGTGAGAATTACCAAATATGACACAGAGATGCAAGTAAGCAAATTCTGTTGGAAAAATGGTGTCCTCAGACTTGCTCAATGCAGGGTTGCTACAAACCTTCAACTGTGAAAAATACAGTATCTGTTAAGTGCAATAAAACAAAGCACAATAAAATTAGCAGCCACGTGTATGCTTGCAATGCATGTTTTATAATTATTGGGTATAAAATTCTACATATGTCTTTTTAGATCAAGCTTTGTTGTTCATGGTAACAAACTTGAGAGCTTTTATGCAAATAATTGTGGGATTGAATTGTGTAGAATTCTAATTCTGAGCTGTTGTATTTACATTACATTTACTGGACTCTTCCTAAAACCAATGCTGGGGATATCTTCTATGTTTTTATCTCATTCCTCTTATCATTTTGAAATGGTTCTCTTGTCTAATTACATTAAAGTCTATTTTGTCTGGCATTAATTTTGCTATTTCAGCTCTCTTATGGTTAGTTTTTGCCTGGCATATTTTCTCATTATTTCCATTCATTTCTTTCAACTTCTTTATATTCATCTTGTAAAAAGCCTATAATAGTTATGTGAGTGGGTGAGTGTATGTACCTTTTAACTGGTGAATTTGGTCCAGTTACATTTATTGTTATTTCTGGTACAATTCAAGTTGAAATGAAATAAGTGCACAGGAATGGAGAAATTGTTGATGGGTATGATGGGATACAATCTAACTCCACAGTGTAGTAGAAGATACCTAATAAATGTCAGCTTTCTTTTGCAGGTCCTTTCTCCAATCTCTGCCTAATGGGTATTTGGAGAATTTATGTTGATTTTTTTCTTGGTACTCTTTGAATGAAAATGCTGTGTCTTCTTCATGATATTCTTAGCCCCCCTAAACTCCAGCATCTTGACCATCTACGTGATACATAAAAGAACTGGGCTGATTGCAGGGGGTAAAGAGGGAGTGGGTGGAAAGGAAATTGTGGTAGGTGTTGATGACTCACTGAAAACATTTAAGTGGAAAGGAAGTCTAGAAATAGGTTGGTAGCTAGAAGGAGAGCAGTAGGTCTAATTGTGGGTCTTTTTCAAGAAAGGATGTCTGGAGGCAGAAAGAAAGGAACTGACAGAATGTGAATGGTTGAAGATATTAAGGGATCAAGGACTAATCTATCACTTAGTCTCTTTAGAACAAGTAGCAGGGGGAGAGAAATGTATAACAAGAAATGTTTTTACAGGGTGTACTATAAAAATATATATCTCTACTAAATTACTAGTGTAAAATGCATAAAGATAAGCAATATGATTTTTAAAATGTAGAGTCTCATACTCCTTTACCTGACTCTTAACAAACATTAATTAAAAAACGAACAAACATTTAGTTAAGACAACTAAATTTTTTTTTCCCTACTCTGTCTCAGCACTAAAAAGAACTTTCAATGTCATTGAATCCATTTTCCCACCTAAAGTAGAAGACTTTACAGCATTCCTGACAGCTCTCTGGGAAATTTGGAACACTTGTGGTTTTAAGAAATCCCACCACCTCAAATGGGAAGCATCTGCCTTTGTGCAGAGGTGTGATGATAACGAAGCTCTTTCTTTATTCAGTAGCGATCTGCCTAAATGTAACCATCTCTCTCTTGACCAACTATATGATGAATGTAATTCCATTACATGTTGAAGACTCTACCGTGTATCTGTCCCCTCATACTCATCTTGTAACAACACCTGAGACCTTTCTCATGAGAGGACTTCTGGATCACTCAAGAGGCTTCTACCTTTTTTAGCAGGTTATCTCAGTTTTTTGCATTCTGATTACAGCAGTTGATCAGAACCATTAGTGAAAACTGAATTCTGTCAGGTGCTTCCCACCCCCCCTCCCCATCTAATGAAGTGATTATGTAGTTTTCCTTCTTCAGTCAATTGATAAAATAAATTTATTTATTTTCAAATGTTGAACCAGCTGTACATTTCCATGGTAAACCCCACATTATAAGGATGTGTTCTCTCATACTACTGAATTTATTAGCATTTTGTTGAGGATTTTTGGCCTGTAGTTTTCTTTTCTTTTCTTTTTTTTTAAACGTTTATTTATTTTTGAGACAGAGAGAGACAGAGCATGAACGGGGGAGGGGCAGAGAGAGAGGGAGACACAGAATTGGAAGCAGGCTCCAGGCTCTGAGCTGTCAGCCCAGAGCCCGACGCGGGGCTCGAACTCACGGACTGAGATCGTGACCTGAGCTGAAGTCGGACGCTTAACCAAGTGAGCCACCCAGGTGCCCCTGTAGTTTTCTCTTCTTGTAATATCTTTGTCTAATTTTCATATCAAGTAATGTTGGCCTCATAAAATTTAATTCAGGTTATCTATTTCTTTTTAATTTTTTAAAATTTATTTATCCTTGAGAGAGAGAGAGAGAGGGAGAGCAAGAGTGCACACGTGAGCAGGGAAAGGGCAGAGAGAGAGGAAGAGAGAGAATCCCAAGCAGGCTCCACACTGTCAGCATGGAACCTGATGCAGGACTCAAACCCACAAACCGTGAGATCATGACCTGAGCTGAAATCAAGAGTTGGACACTTAACCGATTGAGACACCCAAGAACCCCACTATTTCTTTTTGGTTGATTTTTAGTTATTTGTTCCTTTCAAGGAATTTGTCTATTTAATCTAAGTTGTTGAATTTATGGGCATAGAATCATTCATAATGTTTATTTTCTTTTTAATGTCTGTAGGCTCTGTAGTAATATCCCCTCCTTCATTCCTGACAATTACAATTTTTCTTTCTTTTTTTTCCCCGGAAAACCTGGCTACAGGCTCAAATTTTATTGATATTTTCAAAAAATTTTTTTCTCAGGTTTTTAAAAAACTTTATTACTTTATTGTTTTCTTTTTAATTTCAATGATTTGTGCTTTTATATTTATTATTTCCTTCCTTCTGATCAGTTTGGATTTAAATTCCTCTTCTTTTCCTAGTTTTCTAAAGTGGAAGTTTGGATCATTGGTTTGAGGTTTTTCTCTTTTTCTAATATAAGTTTAATGCTATAAATTTCCTTGTACACTTAATCTGCTTTAGCTGCATCCCCCAAATTTTGGGACATTGTGTTTTCATATCATTCTATGTAAAATATTATCCAGTATCCCAGGACTTCGTCTTTTATCTATGGGTTATTTAGAAGTGTGTTGTTTAGTCTCCAGAAATTTACAGAATTTTCCAGGTATCTTTATGTTATTAACTTCTAGTTTGATTTTATTATGATTATAGAACATCTGTACATGATTTTACTTTTTAAAGATTGATTCAGGTTTGTTTGGTGGCCCAGAATATAGTCTATCTTGGCGAATGTTTTATGTGCACTTGAAAATAATATATATCTTGCCTTGTTGGGTGTAGTGTCAATTCAGTTAAGTTAGTTGATAGTGGTGTTCAGACCTTCTATAACCTTACTTATTTCTGTATACTTGTTTTATCAATTACTGATGGAGTACAAGATATCTTACTGATGGTGCTGAAGGAAAGAGAACAAAAAGTAATTATAAAGGAAATGTTATAACTCAAACTGGTAGAAGGATAGAGATTATATATATTATTTACTCTGTGTTCAATATTTGATTATAAGTGTTGAAAACTGACTCTGTTAAGTGTTCTCATCTTGTTCCTGTCTTTATCCTTTCATGTATTTTGTTAATTCCTATAGATAAAATGTGATTTATGGTTATTAGTCTTACAGATAAAAATGTTCCAAGTCCTCTCATTGCTTTGAGCTCTCTCCTGGGTTCCAACCTCCCCTCCGCTGTGTATTCTAGGATGCCTAACCCCCCTCCCCCCCCCAGTTGCTGGTATTGTCTGGTAGTGTTGCCATTGGACTTTAGTGACCTAGGAGTTTATAGGTCACATCCTTCTCACATAAAACAGAATATAAGTAGGACTTGTGGAGAGTTCTCCAAGCTGAGAATTTCAGGACAGTTTTCCTAGAGGCGGTTCACTAAGAAATCCACAAGAATCACATGATGGCCTTCGTCTTTGCAGGGAAGACACATGTGTCCCTGAGAGTGTTATATGTTTCCAGGCACTCAGAAGTCTTCTCAGTGGTTCTTAAAGTTTCTAATATGGAATAATCCCCAAAACATATTAAATGAAAAAAATCAAAGTATAGAATAATGTGTATAATATGCTATCATCTGTATTTAAGACAAAATGGGGATAAAAATAGATATGTATTTTTATAACATAGCCCAAGAAGATATTGATGACATGCCTGACTCTGAGGAAGGGAAGCTGGAGCTTGGTACCTAGGAGAAAGGGCAAGTAGAGGACCTTTCTCTCTATACCCTTTTGTGTCTTCTGAGTTTTGAACCATATAATTGCATTGGCTATTCAAAGAGGAAAACAAGTTAAAAAAAAATCCTTCTAGGATGGTTTATGAAACTTGATACTTAGATTGGCCCTGATAATTTACTCTTTTCCCTCATTTCTCCTTGCTTAAGTCTTCCTTCTTCATGCCCTCCATGTCTGATCATTTGCCTGCAAGAGACATGTTGCAACATGCTCCTCCTTCTCAGAGTGTACTAGAAACTACACAGGGATGAGGTAGTGTTACTTCTTGTGACTGATTGCCATTTTTAATCACAAACTTTCTAGACCAGAGGTTCTCAAACTTGAGCCTGCATCAGATTCATCTCGAGTGCTTGTTAAAACATTGGTTCCTGGGCCAGAGTTTCTGATTCACCAAGTCTGAGGTGTTTCTAACAAGTTCCCAGGTGATGCTAATTGGAGACCACTCTTTGAGAACCAGTGCTCTGGACTAAAATTGTTTCTTCTGTGATGTGTTGTCCAGTTTTGGTGCCCCAGCTGTGTCCTAAGAAATAAAAAAACAGGAGAGGTTTGTCCCTTTCCAAAGGCATATGTGTAGCTCACCACTGTCCATCTGTCTGTCTAGCCAACAGTGCCTGTCAGGCTCTATCCCCTTCATAAGCTGATATGCATGTCACCACTAGCAGGACTGACCCTATCAGAAGCCTGCATCCCCCTTCATCTGGGCTCGCCAGGGAGGACATTCGTACAGTCATTGCTGTCATCTCCCCATGAAGACTTAACTGATATTCTTGGAATCAGGAGTCATGCTAATTTCTGATTCACCTTCCAGTGCTTCTCAACAGAGGCACTATTAGCATTTTTGATGAGACAGTTCTTCATAATGAGAATTCTGTTTAATGTGGGATATTCAGCATCCTTGGCTCCCTTCCCTGTCCTTGGTTATCATGGTGATCTGTAATCCCACCACACATCCCAGTGCACCCCTCCTCCAGCCTTCCCCTCCCCACTGTCCCTGGAGAACAGGATGAGAGCAGCACAGCTTTCTTCTGAAAAACACTGTCTTGTATTAAGCCGTCAGTGAACCCCCTTATCAAACCACATTGCCTTAGCTCCCTGCAAAAATCCTGAGTCGTGTTTTAATATTTTCCTGGTTTTCATTAAATGTTGATATTAAAAAGTGACTGAATGGTGAATCCTTCTTTTGGAAAAATGTATGGGTGGAATTGTCTACCCATGATGTGCAGTCCCCTCTCTATAGAGAAATGCACTGGAGGGTCCCTGTTTCCTGCTGAAGTGGCTTTGCACCCTCACCTGCCAAGGAGAAAAATGTGACCCATTCTATTTCCCTTTTTTTTTTTTTTTTTTAACCATGAGTGTCAGGGAACTCTTTTGCACCTGTAATGCTTAATAGGGATGCAAAATTAGTGTAGAAAACCATTTTGCCTATATTATCAGCTTTTATACATTCTTAATTTTTAAACATTCAGTAGATTAATTTTGCATTTTCTTGTGGGTGACTTCAGAAGCAGACCTTGGTGCAGGTTGAGTTGTGAAGGATTATAGCCAAGGATTATAGTTGCCTAACTAGCTGGGCAGAAGAATCCTGTGGTGGAACATCCTGGCCTCACGTGGACACCAGCTAGGCTGTGGGTTTGAGACACAGGAGGAGCAGCAGGCAAGGGGGCTCTTCTTGCTGGCAGCACGTGAAAGTGTCGCTGGTGAGACTGAAATGCCAGGTGTGCTCAAGCTGGAAGTGAAGTAAGGGTCAAGGAACAGAGAGCCGCAGGTATCCCTGAGCCCTCACCAAGGTGGGAGAATCTTTGAGGTGAGTAGTGGCAGAGGGACCAAACTTGCCAGGTCAAGAGAAATTCTGCCAGGACTGACTGGGTTAGCCCATGAGAGCTGCAGAAACCATCACTTACAGGAACACCATCCTGATTTGGCTCCCACTTGATCCTGTGGCCAAACAGGATACAGATGGGGTACAGACGGGGCTGGGTACAGATGGGGCTGGCACTCTGGGGTCAGCCTTCTGCCGAAGCTCCGTGTCCGGGTGGAAAAGAGCATCTATCTGGGGGACCGTAGCAGGGCAGAGATTCCACCTCATCCCGCCCCTCCTCTGAGGGTCCAGTTCCTTCCAGTTCCTCTTCAAAGTATGCCTCAAAGTGTCAGGGGACCACCACGCCAAACTGGGGTGTCCACCCTCTAGATCTCCTGTGTGAGTTGGGTGTATAAGGCCTTTCCGTCCAGAAGTCTCTCGGTTGAAATTCCATCGTGAGAGCTTGATTCCCTTCGGGTTTACAAACTCTTCATTACAGATTAATACACCTTCTGGGAAGGCAGCAAATAATTTGCACATTTGAAAGAATGGATTTATTACTTTAAGTATTTGAGATGTGCTGCTGGAGGGAAACAAGCTTTTTTTTTTTTTTTTTTGAAGTTTATTTTTGAGAGAGAGATAGAGAGCACAAGCAGGGGGAGGGCCAGAGAGAAGGAGAGACAGAACCCCAAGCAGGCTCCGCACCATCAGTGCAGAGCCTGATGTAGGGCTTGAGCTCATGAACTGTGAGATCATGACGTGAGCTGAGATCAAGAGTCAGATGCTCAACTGACTGCACCACCCAGGCATCCCAAAACAGAAACTTCTAAAGGGAGGAGATGGGGTGAGGTTTAGGAACCCTTGCAGGCTAAGGGTGGGCCCCGTGGGCTGCTTTGGTGTGGGTTCTGGGGGAGCAGAGGTGTGGGCTGAGCTCTGAACAGTGAGGGGGAGTCACTGGTTTCTGAGAACAGTCCTCTCCCAGGTGTGAGTATTGTCTCCCTGTCCTGTGAGCTCCTCCTTACCCTGGCCTTGTCACCGAAGCCAGGCCCCTGATCGCCCACGTACCAGCTCTTTCCAGAGGGCCCAACAGCCACTACCTGCTCTGTGGCCTTCCTCCCTCACCCCTGCCAGGGCCTCTCCCCTGACCCTGTGACTTCACCCCAGCTCTGCCCTCCTCAGTTCTCCTGAATTCTGTCCTCTGTGGAGGAAGGAAGCACCCAGTTCTGGTTCTCCTTGTAACTATTTGTCCTGAACTTTCAACCCATAACCCCCCACACTTGGGAATAAAAGCACCTATTGTCCTTGGGACATTTCCACACAGCCTCTCTGAGTGATGTGCTCCTCCTCCCAGCTGCTCCTACTCCCTTGTGCACGTGTGTCCCTGACTTAGCTTGCCTTTCCTCCTTCCCACCAGGCACTGGCCAGGAGGCTTCCAGTGGGCTGCCCCTGCTGCCATCCGAAATACTTCAGGAGCTTCTTGGCTAAGGGCCCCACGAGCCCACAGGGAGGCAGATCTCCAGGACGTCTTGCCCTGTGCTCCCAGCCCAGTTGCCACAACAAACAGCAGAGGAGACGTTGGTGAGTGGGCAGGGTTCAGACTGTGCCATTGACCATTCCTCCCCAGCCTACCCTGAGGAGATGACAGAGAAGGGATCTGGGCAGCCAGGGCAGAATAGTGCCCGCAAGGTGAGATGACACCTGGTCAGGTGCCCAGACAGCTGGGGGTGAAGCCAGCATGCCTTACTGAGCATTATCTGTTGACCCTGGCTTAGCTGGTCAGAATTCTAGAACTGGTGGAGTTGGTGGGAACTGTCATTGAAGCCAGCCAGGAAACAAGATTCGGTATCTGCTGGGTGCCCTGGTTTCTGCTAGAAACTGTTATGCTGCCAAACTGGTGCTCCATCCTTCCAAATTGTCCACAGACTTCTTCCTCCTGCTACTCCAGGAAGGTGCTCTGGTTAACTGCATTTGGTTTCGATTTTCCCTTTGACTCTCTGGTTCCTTAGCAAGAAGCCATCATTGGGGGTGGAGCACAGCTCAAATTCTGTGTTAATTGTGGAACCCATCTGTTCCAGGTCCTGACCAAGAGCTCCCACCTGCCCTGCTTCACAGACGTGATCATTGTCACTCTGGTCAGTGGGAAATCCCGTTGAGAGTAGGTGTAGAGTGAGTCTGCTCAACAAAAATGGTGCCTTTGTGGGCAGCTATACAATGGTCAGTATTATCAATAATATTTCAAAAGTCTGGGTGATCTTTTGGGATATCATATGTGAAAGTTAGGGGTCGGGGTCCATTGCTTTCGTAGCTTTAACTGGTGAGGAAGATGGGTTTCCTTCTGCTACCCTCTTCCCTCTTCTTGGGGTCTTGTGATTACAGTACTTGAGGGGTCCTCAGCCAGTGTCAGCCTGGGAAGTGGTCTGTTGACTCTCACTGTGAAGGAGGCTGATGGGGTCCTAACCAATTCGGTGAAGCAAAGCAAGTGAGAAGGAGGAGGGGGAAAGAGCAATCCGTGAAAAGAAGCATAGCCTGTGATTTTATAACACTGATTATTTCCCCCAAGGTTCTAAGGCTGCTTTGAAGTGTGGTTCCATCACTGAAGTGGGAGAATAGCTTCTTTCTTAAAAATTATTTTTACTTTATTTTTAAAAGATTTTTATTTTTTAAATGTTTATTTACTTATTTTTGAGAGAGAGAGACACACACACAGAGCGAGAGCAAGCAGGGGACGGGCAGACAGAGAGAGAATCCCAAGCAGACTCCGTGCTGTCACTGCAGAGCCCAGTGTGGGGCTTGAACTCACAAATGGTGAGATCATGTCCTGAGCCAAAATCAAGAGTTGAACACTTAATCAACCGAGCCACCCAGGTGCTCCGACTTCAGCTCAGGTCACGATCTCATGGTTTGTGGGTTCCTGCGCCACGTCAGGCTCTGTGCTGACAACTCAAAGCCTGGAGCCTACTTCAGATTCTGTGTCTCCCTCTCTCTCTCTCTGCCCATCCCCCGTCATGCTCTCTCTCTCTCTCTCTCTCTCTCTCTCTCTCTCTGTCTCTCTCTCCCTCTCTAAAAAATAAACATTAAAAAGAGAGAGAGAGAGAGAGAGAGAATACTCTTAGGCTGCTTTAGCAGACAAAACTAAATACATGGGTTCTGTCCTTTTGTTAAAAAAAAAAAAGATCTTGTAATTTTAAAGCAATTTTTAAAAAGTGATTATGAGGTTGGACTCTAAAGTGGCTGATGAAGGGAGAAAGCAGTGTCTTACTACTGCCTGAAGGAAAGTACAGAATGTATGGCTGAGATGGGGGGCATTATTTTAGGATTCAGGGAAGGCTGGATCAAAGTGAGCACTGTGTATGCATGAGCATTGCTCCCTTGAGAGGCGAGCCCTGAGGCACTCTGACATTGTGAAGCAGCAGAAGCAGAAGATCAAAGGATGGAAAAATTAATGCAAGTCCTTTATTTTGAAGGCAGGTTTGCCTTGGCTAAAATCAGGATGAAGGTAGAGGCTCGGGTGCTGGGGAGAGGGCTGTGTAAGAAGCCCTTTCTGTGGAGTTACCCATTTTATGCTCAAGGCAGGGAAATTTGCAAAAGAAAAAGAGGACAAATTTTCATTGGAAAAGCTAGAGCAGATGGGACTGTGGAAATCATCCAGTACTCTTTTACCGGCACTGATGAGGAAAGGGGGCCCCTGAAGGAGAGCTGCAGCGACACACCTGGTTGGTGCAGAGTCAGGCTGGAACTTGGTGCTCTTCTCTGGAGTCCCTTCAAGTCTGAGCTGATGGGCTGCTCACAGATGATTCGGGCACCTTTAGCAAGATGCAAATGTTTTTTGACAGACTTCTCAGAAGGGCAAGTAACCTTTAGTTTCCTCTATACATTTTTTTCAGAAATGCCTGTGGAAAATCTCTTTTCTGAATTTCACACTCTTAATGAAGACATTCGTTCTGCTTTTGATAAAATAAACTTTGAACAATGAACTATGGTGCTATATTACATCAAAATGTATTTACCTAGGCTTCATTGTAATTCTTCTTTTATACTGAAAGCACATGTAATTTAGAGAGCTTTATGTTGCTTGATATATAACTTGTAATTAAATGTAGGGTTTGATCATATTTCTTTAAAAGTTGGGCATTAGGGTCTTGATTAATATTGTAACATCCCTTATACTATGGTTTCTATGAGAAAGTCAGCCTTCTTCCTAAGAAAAGAACGTAATCTATGTCAGTCTGGTTAACAATGATTTGATTAATGTATCAGACATACATTCATTCATTCATTCATTCATTCATCATATAGTCCTTGAGTGATGAAGCAGGCAAAGTGCTTGCTCTCGGGTAGTTTTCCTTCTAGTGAGAGAGGAAGACATTAATGTCTGTCGTTGATTTTAAAGTGCAGTGAAGAAAAGTAGTGCAGGGTAAGGGGATGGGAGGATTGGGACAGGGTTATTTTTCATAGGATCATCGAGTGGTCAGGGAGGGTCTCTTTGCTGAGGTGAGATGTCAGCAGAAGACAGAGTGAAGTGAGCGAGTGAGTCCTGAGATCTGGAGGAAGAACTCTATTCAAGGCAGAGAGACTGGCCACTGCTAAGGCCTTGAGGCAAGAGTGAACTTGATGTGGCCAGAGGAGCAGCAGGCAGGCCAGCCAGCTATAGAGTGGAGGGTGAGACCCAGTGTGATAGCAGGTGAGCTTGGAGCAATAGGCAGGGCCGGGTGAGGTAGGGCCTTACAGGCCGTGGTAGAAGTTTGGATTTTAGTCTGTAGGTAACGGGTGGTCATTGGAGCATGCTGAGTAGGGGAGTGACATGTCCAACTGCTGAATGGAGAACTGACTGGGGAAGCAGTGTGGAAACAGGGAGGCAGTTAGACCGCTGCAAGGGTCTAGGGTCATGATGCTGGTGGCTTGGATGGCTGGTGGCATGGGGTTGTTGACATGTGATCAGAATGGAGGCAGAACCAGAACAAAGGTAGGCAGGTGGATGATGGAGCCTTTGGTCTGGGTGGGAAGTGCTGCAGGAGGAGCACGTTTGACGGGAGAAAGTTGAGAGTTCTTGTTACATCTTGTTAGATAAACCAGTGGGGATGTGGAGTAGGCAATTGGATGTAAAATTTTGGAGATTGGCAGAGAGGTTAGAATGGGAGATGGGTTTGGCAATCTCTGGCCTCTCACCACATATAAAGCCATGGGACTGGAGTTGATCCCCCGGGGGGTGAGCAGGCCATCACTTAGAGACCAGGAAGAGAGGGGAGGGTAGGAGGAAAGAGAGGAGAGTGCAACACCCCATCCAGAGAGAAGAGTGTCTCTCCAGATGGACGAGGTGACTGTGCCAGTGCAGTCGAAAGCATTAAATATATTACCAGCCTGAGAATAGTGTCCTCTAGATGATTGCCTGGGTTTTTATGTGCTTGTGGGCCTTGTCTCCCCCATTAGACTGGGAACTCACCAAAGTCAGGGATTATTTCACTGTTCTCCTGCTTGCACTTGGAGCCACTTAAAGCTATGGCTAAACCACCTACTGAGTGGACACTTACTTGTAGAAGCTGCTTAGAGAGTCATCCATCAACGGGACTGTGGGAACAGTGTTGATGAGGAAGGGGCAGAACGAGTCCTGCTCTTGGCAAAGAGGCCAGTGATATCCCAATTCTGAGTAGAAGGAGTTGGGTGGCAAAGAAGACAGATGGGAAGAGCAGGAAGGAAGCAGGACTGTCAGATTCCTGATTTGGGGAGTGATCAGCCCCTTAAATGTAGTCATATAGCTCCCTCATGAGGAAGGGGGCCCTGAAAAGTCAGGAACTCTTTGAATGGCTGTTGATTGATGCAGCAGTTGGATTCTTTACCTCTGTCTCTGCAAAATAGGTGCATCTATCTATCTATCTATCTATCTATCTATCTATCTATCTTTCTGTGGCTTAAGAAGGATGGAGGAGCCCGTAATGACTTCCCTTGGAGGTACCTGATTCAGAACCAGCAGTTCGGGTCCTGACAAAGAGCAGAGTCCCAATGGGACCTGAGTCTGGACAGGAGTTCTGTGGTGGTGCTCGGGGGCTGTCATGGCCTCTTCTGTTGACTGAGTTCCATCGATCTGTATCTGTGGGGAGTAACTGGGCCTGAAAGTCTGGCCATCTCTGACTGGGGGTAGTGTCTGGGGTAGACCAGCCTCAAAGATCCCTAAGGGCTGGGCACACTAGGAGTTAATGTGTATAAGGAGAGAGATGAGTTTCCCGGCCATCAGGAGTCTGGGATAATAACTGGATTCTGTCTTGTTTCTTGTTTCTTACATAGACATAATGAAACCAGAGGACTCATAGGATCATAGGAAAGCATAGGAATAGTTTCCGCTGGGACACCGTGAGAGCTTTGAAGAGATGGGAGGCCATCTTGATGAGACAGGACCAGAAGTTGAGAGTCCTCGACAGCATAAAGGAGACCCTGCTTGTGGAATGAGGGAAAATCCTTGGCCCTCCAGAGTTTAAGCTGGTAATAAGCCTACAAGCCAAGGGTCCATCCCCTGGAGTTACCCTGGGAACCTAATAACTAAATTTTTCCAGGCGATCCTGATCATGGGGCTTGATAAAGCCCAAGCCTGCTGCTAAAACTACGTTAAGATAAAAGCTCTTTTTATTAATTTGATACCCATTAAAACCATCACAGATTAATTAATTTTCAAAAGAAAGAAAACTATGCCACAATTCTGCAAGTAACTTATGTCCAGATGTTGACATCTTGGGACAGCCTGTCATGCTTAAAAATATTGTAAGAAATCTTTAGACAGTAAAACCTAAAAATAAAACCCCCCAAATTAAAAAGAAGAATAAGGGAAAAGCATTGTAGTTCAAGAGATTTATTGGTTTATTTATTTTTGAAAAGAATATAAAGTTAACAACTTAATACCAGATTCCAAGACCTAGGTATCCCCACTTTTGTAGTGGGGAGGGAAGGTAATTATAAAATGCAAGAAAGCACCCAAGGGAGAAAACTATAAAAGTCACTGGAGGCTTAGCTGACTAGCCAGTGGTTTCTACAAGCTAGAGTTAGTGAAGCGCATGAACCCTTGATGTGAACAAGTGGTGCAGGGGGCACGGGGAAGAGATCGTGTTTGATTAATTCATGGTGCCTGAGGAAGATTTGGAACCACTGACAACTTCCATATCTACCAGCCTCCCATTAAGCCACCTGGGGTGAATTGAAATTGTAGTGGATGAGTTGAAATTGTATTCATAACATTATCCCTGACTGTGTTCTTTTCTCAGTGCCTGGGGTGAGTCTGGAGCACATTCATAGCAGTATTTCCGCCTTGTTGCCCCATTCATACAGCTGCCTGCTCAGATCTCAGCTTGCTCTGGGTTGCAGCTAGAGCGGTTCTGGGCCAGATTTCCAGGACGACATCCGCGGTGTTCTTACCTCTTCTTCTGAACTAGCCAGCTCGCGTCCCGCTGACCTCCAGCCGTGCCATATCCCTCGGGTCAGGCATCCCCCACCTTTTGTGGGGTGATATGGTTGTTATGGAGAGGCCCACCTAGTGCTCTCAGTGGAGGGTGAGGAGAGAGTGACAAGCATCCTGGGATGGTGGCAGGACTTGCGGTTTCCTTGTCCACAAATGGAATGCAGGTAGAAGCTTGTCCAAAAGTTTATACAACACAAGCCCAGGGTCTGATACTACGGGCGAGCATCTGGATTTAGGAGGGCCTGCTTGGTCAGGTGGGAGAAGTGAGTGACATGGGAGGAGAAACCGTGGTCTGTGCATTCCAGACATGGGAACTCAAAAGGGAGGTCTTCCCGCTCAACAGATGTTTCCCCTCTTTCAAACCAAAGCCTTGGAAGGACCTCAAATGAAGGGAACTTTAGATGAAAATCAAGAAGATGAAAATCAATAAAAATAGATAAGGAAAAAGCAATAAAAATATTTTTCACTTACAATTTTTTTTTGAAGCAACTAAACATGGACAGAATGTGATGGGGTTGATGAGAGTCTAAGATAAAGACTATAGGGAGAGTGTGTTTTGCTACCTTTTCTTTAGGTTATGGTTAATAACCATGGAGGGTCTGAGATTTCACCTGTGTGCAAGCTAATGAGTTAGCTATGGTGTCATGGGACCTGTGGGTTAGGCATAAATGACTTTTTGATTCACAATGGTAACAGTGGCCTGGGTACCACCATTTTCTCACACTGGATCTTTGAGCTTCAGTCCCAACAGGGTGATGCAGAGGGCCACGTGGCACCTGTGCACATGGGAGAGAGAAATCTTGAGCTCAGGGAACTCAAATCTTGTATAATGGACAGTAAGTGTACATGTGCTTTGCTCCAAAGGCGTACACGATCTCGCTTGTTTACGACATAGGTATTCTTGAAAAGATAGTCTGGAACAAGGTCACTCCATGCTTCTACTTGGAAGATGTGCAGAACTGAGAAAGAACCATGGAGAATGGCTCCCACATGCTGCATCGATAGGAAAGGAAGCTGGTGTTACCACCTCCTTGTTACTCACCAGGCAGTGAGCAGGAGACCTCATTCTTTACCTCATCAGAGCTCAGAGGTGGTACTGTTGTTATATCAGTAAGGAGCTGGTGAGTAATGGGACTGAGACATCCAGCTGCAGGACTTATGTAGGTATTACATACTTCTTATATGCGAAGCATCGTGTTAAAAAATAGCTAGAGCTTAGTCAGATGTTTATTGGCTCACAGTTCTAAGGGCTGTCCATGCATTGTGTAATTCTCATAACTAAGATTATCAGGTGCTGCTGAGGAAACTGTGGGGGACACTGAGGCACAGTGAGTTGATGGGGCTAGGATTCAAACCTGCATGTTTAACCACTCTACTCCTCTGTTCTTTCTTCAGCCCTCAGGGTCACACAGGGAAGGTCATGGTGAAACTAGCATATGCACTGAGGATGTGGAAGGGTTTGGAAACCATGCCGCGTAGGAATAGTGGAAGGGCCGAGGGTGTTTCGTCTACAGAAGGATAAAGGATAAATGGTGACTGTCTTCAAATATTTGTAGGCATGTCTTGTAGCAGAGTAGAGTTTACTCTTCATGACCCCGGGGAGCAGAATGGGGTCCAGTTAGGAGGCATATCATCCCTCAGCCTGCAATGGAATAGGCTGCTTGTGAGTGTGGGAACTTCTCGAAGGATTTTCTGGGAGATTGCCTTTTGGGATGCCGTGGGTGGGATCTGTCAATGGCCCCTCAGTAAGCACCTCTGTTTCTATTCTCTACAGGAGCTAGGTGATGGAGGAGGAGGTTTCTAGTGAGATATTCTAGACCTTTCCTAAGAGAGCAGGCCCAGCTGAACACAGTGACCCAAACTCCCTCCCCTGCCATCCCTTTCTGTCCCCTTTCTAAGAATTCTCTACTGTCAGGCATGCCCAGAGGGAGTTCCTGCATGGATGTGGCTGTGTCCTAAATGGGGACGCCAGCCCACCGTAAGGGGCTGGAGAAGTCCATCTCAGCTGTAGGCCTGCTTTGTCTCATGAAAGGACCCACCAGGATCTTGGCTCAGTCCTGCCTCTAACTCTGATGGGTTTGGTTCCATCCCTCTCTGAGCCTGTAATCACCAGCCTCCTGGCTTGACCAGGCTCTAGCAAGTAGCCTCACACACACCAGACCCACTGTTGCCCAGTTTGGGACAGAACAGGATTCCTATACTGTATCTGTGGTTCTGTGATTCACCTTTTCTTTGTCAACAGCCCATGCTTTAAAAAGCAAGTGGGAACAAGTGGTTGGATCCAGTACTCCTCTGTAAGGACCTGGCTGTGACCCAGTGGTCACTCTCTGGTCTTGGGCAGCTCCGGTCCTGAGCGGAGCAGGTCTGGTTCAAGTGCAGGTCCAGGGAGGAACTTGGGGAGATGGTGAGGAATGAATGGTGGCAACTGCTTTAATGGCATCTGTTGCACTCAGCCAGAAATGTCTTCTTTTGGAAGCTAAAGACTCCCTCAATATGGTCTCAATTAGCCTGTGCATATCTTTAAAATAATTACATTTTCATCAAAGGGTTTTTGAGAGTGATGTTTAGCCCAGTGTAAAGGGCATGATCAGGATTTGATCCTGAAATAATGTCTCTGCTATCCCAGATGTCAGGAGTAACTAAAAATATACTCATAACTCAGAGGAATTCTTGGTTTATTGGACCCATCTCCTCTTCCTCTTAACCTCCCTCCAGAAAGTGAGAGGGTGATGAAGTGAGCCAAAATTCTTTAATTATCCAGTCTGCTGACATTATTTTATCTGCATCACTGATATTAAATTTGTACAGCATTCCATTTCAGTCACAGAGCTAGGAGCAGCCTCTGCAAACGCGGGCCTTTGTCCTTCTGCTGGTTGTGGCCAATGTTCTGCTTTCCAGTCCACCCCACCCTCCCTCAGACTTCTTAAATTCCAGAGCTTTCTGTGGCACCGGAAATTATCTGTCTGTGGAATGTCCATACTTCAGGAAAGTCCCTGAACTGTGTATCCCAATTCTGCTTCCCCCAACTCATCTTGGCCATTTGTGGTTAGGTTTTGGCATGCGCCTATCATTGGAGAAAGCTGGGTTTGGCGGGAGCATTTCATCGTGTTTCTATTATTGACATCAACGCAATTTCATCGCTTCCTATCATTGACATCCATGGAGAAGGAAGGGAAAGTGTGGCTCGTTTTTTTTTTTTTCTTCTTCTTCTTCCTTCATGTACAAATTTAATTTTCCCTGTTATATCCTTAACTTCTCTGGCCAGTCAGATGCATCTTTGGTTTCAGTTTGGTTCTCTGGGCTGTGACCTTTCCATCTGACTTCATGGTAACACACTCAGCTGGTTTACTTAGCACCTGGTTGATGCTACTCTTACTGCTACAACCAGGTCACATTTATTGAGGGCTGCTGGATGCCAAGCACTCGCTGAGGGCTCCAGTCCTCACAGCCTCTTGAGGCAAGTACTATTACCATCCTCTCCATTGTACAAGTGAGGACACAGAGATTCAAGAATTGGCTGAAGATCCTGCAGCAGGGCTAGGGTTGGAAGCCAGGCAGCTGGCTGACTTCACCGCCCCTCCCCCGCACCCCGCCCCACTAACTGCCTCCAGGCCCTCCGCTGTGCACGAAACCAGTGTCCCCACTAACCCTCCAGGAAGTGTTCCTGTCTTTCTAAAACCCTGTCCTCAGCAAATGTTTAATGAGAACTGAGTGTGCGGGCCACTCTGCCATGGAGATGCAAAGATCTACGGACGTGATTCCCACCCTCCCCCCACAACCTCTCAGGCACTGTGGCCAGACAGAGCCTGAGCTCTGCTAAGCAGGGGCCATATTTTCTGTCAGCTTATCCCTGGTGCCGCCATCAGCAGAAATGCCTGGTAGCACTTACCTGGGCCCACACTGCTTGTGGTGAGCCCTCACAGACATTTCCCTGACCAGAGCCAGCATTGTGGCTGGACCAGACCTTGTGGTCCTTATTACAAGATAAGACCTTAGCAACAAGCATCAGGGAACTTGGAAAAGACAGGGGTTATTACTTATGTATGAGTCCTAGAGGGTACATGGCATGCCTGGGGCCACACAGCGAGGTCATGGGGAGAGAGCGAGAGCTGTCTTGGGGTTCTGCTTTTCTGGGGCCAAAGGTGGGGGCCTAGGGTCTCCCAGGATCACTCTTTATTGACAAATTTAAAACCTAAGAGTGGGAATTAAAGTGTGGGAAGGGAAAGGTCAAAGGACCAGTGGTTTAAGTCAACCACAGCTCTCTAAAAAGCGAACTTGGAGGGTGGGGCGACTTGGCTCTTCATCTAGCATGTAGCTGGCGGTGTGCTTGTTTGAGATGGATGTCTTTGAAGTGGATGCCTCAGTAACCAAAAGCTTAACGTCAGGACCTTACATTACAGTCAGAAAAGCTGTCGGGTGCTTTTGCCAACGGTGCCTTTGTGGCATTCACTGCTGTTTCCAGGGTCGGTTAAGTATCTGACTTCTGCTCAGGTCATGATCTCTTGGTCTGTGAGTTTGAGCCCCACGTCAGGCTCTGCACTAGCAGCTCAGAGCCTGGAGCCTGCTTCAGATTTTGTGTCTCCCTCTCTCTCTGCCCCTCCCCCACTTATGCTCTGTGTCTGTCTCTCTCTGTCAAAAATAAGTAAACATTTAAAAAAGTAATGAACAAACTACCAATTAAACAAAGCTGTGGACATTTTTACAAATGAATGAGAGAATATTTTAATTACCAAAAAGGTAATTAGATTGAAGGATGGCCTGTTAAACTATATACATTGAGTGTATGCAAAACCATGCACCATCCTTGTTTTCATATTTTCACAGATTCGTGGGAACTTGGTCCTGGATAGGTGCCTGTGACCCCATGTTATAGATCCTGCTAGATCTAGGCCTCAGAGCAGTGGGACTTTGAGATTAGAGTAGGACTCAGCTGCATGGAAAAGACTGCCCATGCCATTCCAGAACTACCTGTACTGGCAACATTGTATAGGAGAGGGCGGAAGGCCTTTAGGTTTTGCTTGATAACAACAGTGGTCTTGAACTTCATGACTCCTTCCAGTTGGATCCTTTCCCGTCTTGCTCAACACTTGCCTCACTTCCCAAGCCTTGCCTAACTTGGTTGGATATCTAAGCGCACATCCCTCCAAACTGTGCAGGAATCCCTAGACCTGGCCCTTGCTTAAGGCCTGGCACTAGATCAAGGAGCTCAAGCTCAAACTGGAGCTGAAGAAGGAGAGAAAAATATTTAGGGGGCCATGAGCCAGCCCAGGTAGTAGGCTGACATGAATCAAGAGGACCCAGATGCAAAAGCCATAAAAATTTCATGCACTTTGACTCGGTAATTGAAATTCTTAAAATATATCTTGGGGAAATAATCTAGACTGAAGGAAAAGTTATATGCATGAAACTGTGACTTGTGAGGTCATCTGTTTTTAGTGAAATTGGAAGCAACCTAAATGGTAAATAACAGGGGCACGACTGAGTAAATTATGGTTCATCCACTTGGCAGAATATTGCAAAGTCATTAAAAATGAGACTTATAAAGAGTGTTCCATAACCAGGAAAAAGTTTGTGGCTTAGCCTGAAGAAAAGTATGAAAATGAAGGCATTGATACTATATAAATATAATTAAAAAAAATTTTTTTAAGGTTTATTCATTTCTCAGAGACAGACAGAGTGTGAGTGGGGGAGGGGCAGAGAGAGAGAGAGAGAGAGAGAGAGAGAGAGAGAGAGAGAGAATCTGAAACAGGCTTCAGGCTCCAAGCTGTCAGCACAAATCCTGATGCGGGGCTTGAACTCATGGGCCATGAGATCATGACCTGAGCCGAAGTCGGACGCTTAACTGACTGAGCCACCCAGGTGCCCCTATATGAATATAATTTTGATTTGAAAGGCACATATATAGAAAAAAAACCAGGAGAAATGTACATAAAAAATAGTATTTGCGTCAGGAAAAAAGTCATCTGTATAACCCTTTCCACAACTAGACTTTAGCAGATACTGTTTATGAACAATGACAAAAGAGTCTGGAAGAGGGGGACTGGAGTGAGTTCAAAGTTCATGCAGGGAGTCAGCAATCAAGACACTGTCTAGAAGAGGGGGAAGGACACATATGAGAACATGTTCAAATATAACCCAGTGTGTGAAATAACATAACCGTTTCCTGAACTGAAGGCAGGTGAAGCATGAATAGGGTGAATGTGGCCAAGGAAGACGTCTGTGAAGTCACGTCTCACATGTAGACTAGGAAGACTGTGGAAGGATGGGAGTGGCCACACATTCATCCTGGTTCCCCTAGACAGTCCCGGCAAAAGGATTAATAGGATCCCTTTTCATTGTCAAAAGAGTCCTGGTTTGGATAATCTGTCACATGGTCACCTTAGATGTTGAAAAGGAAGGAGAAGGCCACTCTAGGTTGATGATAATTGTTCTGCTGGTCACCTCAAGCACTTAAGAGTGAATGGATTAAGATTCCCTGATGCTGAAGTGGGCCCAGCCTGATGGAGAGGTGGCCCAGGTGTAACATTTGAATACTGCCCCACTTCCTGTTTAGTTGAAGGCTAATCAGGGTGGTTATTCCCAAGCTTCCCCACCTGTAGCTGGAATTTGTATTTCCCTCTGGCCAGGAACTCCTCTCTCCTTGATTCCTTCTTCACCCATCCCACAGATCTGGTGCATGACTATTAAAATTTTCAGTGAGCAGAAGCAGTACAAGTAGATAATTTGCCAGCCGAGCCTTCCCCTGTTTGTGTACCTGGGAGCATTTCTCCTCAGAGAAGTTCTTGAGTTTTAATAGAAAAGCTCATGTATGGCTAGTGCAGAAATAAGTTCAAATGGCAGAAGATGATAACTTTAAGCAGATCGGGGCTTGGCCTGGGGTGGGCTCTGTTTACCTCTTGGTGTCTACCCTCTGTTCTGTTGCCTCTGTCAAGGCAGGCTTATGGGGAAGCCCGTTGCTGTGCAGAGCACCAAGCTGACCAGCTGCGATTCAGCCTGGAAGCCAAGCCTAGGTTTGGATTGCAGGAAAAATGGGGTTGGGTTGTGGAGGAGGCCTCCTCCCCTGTGCCCACAGGAGAACTAGTGTGACCCTGAGTGCCCCAAGATGCCTGCCTGCAACAGAAGA
Source organism: Panthera uncia (assembly GCF_023721935.1). NCBI lineage: Eukaryota > Metazoa > Chordata > Mammalia > Carnivora > Felidae > Panthera > Panthera uncia. Next base: position 67,987,910 of record NC_064810.1, on the reverse strand, counting down.
GGCAAAGGACCTTCTTTAGGCAGCATCTCTTACAGACAGTCTCAGCCCAGAGGTGTTCCAGACCACAGAGGAGCCAGACAGATGCCCTCACTTTGTACATGAACAAACAGATAAATGCTTTGGGGATTGCCTAAGTGAAGAAATAGCTGGGCCTTTTGTGAATCTTTTGTCCTGCTGTTTGGTTGAGGAATACAAGTGGTGAGTGTGGGGACAAGCTCCCTTTGACTGTTTTTGGACTTAAGCCCGAAGTTACCTTTTAGCACATGAATACTATTTTAACTCTCCGGTTAAGACATAAGGGGAAAGAAAAACATGGCCTCACTTGAGAGAGAGAGGTTTGCTTTGGAGGCCAGGATATATATACTTGACAGGAACCTTCCGAGGTCAGCTAAGAGAGGACCCCTGAGCAAGCAGGTGTTCATGCTAAATCCCAGCTTCCTGGAGTGGCCTGGTGGGAGAACCTGACCTTTCCATGGGGGAGAAAGTACCATTATGAAGACTTAAACTGAAACCGGTGTAAACAAGACGGCGCTGATCTTTCTCTCGTTTCATTTTATCTATGCCACAGGGAGCAGATCCCATTAAAAGGAAAGTCCGATTTTTCACTTGGGCCCAGAAACCAAGAGGGACAAGCCATTAGAGAGGTAGCACCCAGCCCTGACTGATAGCTGTGAGGCAGAGCAAAGTTGATGGCAAGGGTTCTTGAGTATCTCATGTCTTGAATCTCCCCACATCAGGTCCTGGGCTCTGGGAAGTCCTAGGGACTGCTTTCTCCAAGAAAAGTGACACGGCACACTGGGTAATGCTGAAACACCAGGCTAAGAGCAAAAACTGATTCTCTGCATTACACGTTAATGGTAAGAGCTCCAGATGACAGCAGTTTGTTAAATGTTCTATAACTATGAGAAATGGAGGTTAGTAATAAGTGCACTCGTAACTGAGTGGCTATATTTGGTATGGATAAGCACGCAGGAAGCTCTGTTTTGGGCCTAATCAGCCATGGCTGGAGAGGCCTAGCTGGTTGGTGGCTGTGCCCACTGGATAGAAGCTTACCTGAGGTCCTTAGAAGAAAATGCTCTAACAACTAGAATGGGTGTTTGCAGGGAGGCAGAGAGCATACTTCTCTTCAGAGTCCTGTGCCAATCTTGTTCCTGTGGGGCAGAGAACATTTAACACCCAGCAGATGTTGGGGCCATGTTCCCCTCTAGGCTGATGCTGAGAAACTGCTGCTTTTGTGTTGGCGGAGTGTCCCACACAGGGTGTAGATTGTTGGGTCCAGGAGTGGAAAGCCATGAAGGGTTTTAGGGCCTGTGAACAGGCCATTGCCTCACTAGCTATTTTGTTTCCAACCCCACTTTCCTAGTCCCTGTGGTTCTATTGTCTTTTGCTAATCTGGCCTCTTCAATAGGATTCCAGACCTTATGTCCTCGAGGTCCCCCAGCTAATACTTGGTGGTGGCCTGTTGATCTTCCTGTTGCCTTGCACTTCCTTCCCTGGTAGCTGATGTGGGGAAGGGCTTTCCCCCTGCATGTGAGTGTCCCTGTTCCTGAGAGAGGGTTGGCAGAGAGAGATGCTCTCTCCTCCCCACTGAGAGACAGTTGAGCTGACACCTCTGAGCAGAGGTTCCTCTCTCCGGAAGGTCAGTTACAGTTTGCTATGTTCCTGCTGACACACTGCCAGTGCAAACCTGAGATTGGGGTTCAGAGAGGCCCAGGCCTGGCAAACACCAGTGCCAGACCCAAGGATGCCCCATCCACCTGTGTTGCTCAGACTACAGATTGAACTCTTCACCCAGAACTCTCCACCTCGATGGGGAAGGAAAGGCAGGGCAGGGGTGGGGAGGACAGCCAGGGTGTGAGGGAGGGAGATCATGGGAGCAAATGGAGGCCACTGGCAGTGAGTCAGAAGGAAGGCGTGTGTTCTCACTCTTCCCGCAGTGTTTATGTCACCATATTGGGAGGATGTAGTGTCTAACACGCTGTGTTGAACCTCTCATCTTATTTATGCTTGTGGTGGTCATTACAGGTGCTCAGAAACACACAGCGGTGTGTATGTGGACAGGCTATGTGCATTTTAACCCTTAAGTGGGGGTTCTTCTCTGTTGGGAGCACAAACTTGATGAACCTGGCTTGGTTGGCCCAGATGATCAACATGTGGCCCTGATAACATAAATGTTCTAAGTAGTCAAGAGGGAGTTGATTGTGTCAGTGTGTCTTTGTCCAGCCATGGAACAGGCTTTATAAGACAAACATCCGGGGCCTAAGAAGTTGGGATCTGGAAGAAGATTCTTATAGATGTGAACCACAGGAATGAATGAACTTCTGGAATTTCCTTGCTGAGAAGGGTGTGCATGCTTGTGGCTGTGGCTTTTGGCTACTGTATATACGTTCTGCTTCCTGGTGCACAAGACTTACCTAATTACTAGCAGACTAGCTCATCACTTCAGAACCAGAAGTGACTAGCTACTGTCACACAAGTTCCCTTAACACGCTCATCCAGGTCCCTGAGGAATAGTTAAGGGTAGCTTGTCTGAGCTGCTGTCCGCAGACCAAAGTATGTGAGGGCCCCACAGGTGCTTGGCTCACAAGAGGCAGACAAGGTGTGAACATCATATTATAAATTATGTTCATCTGTATATACAGATAATACACATCCAGGAGAAATGTTAGAGGTCTTCTAACCCCAGAGAGGTTAGGACACTTTTCCAGGAGCCACTGTTAGCAGGTCCTGTCCC
>NC_064810.1:67947676-67982676 GCF_023721935.1 Panthera uncia | reverse complement strand
ACCCAGTTACTTCATCTGTAAAATAAGGGGAAAAGGTGGTTGGACTAGATGATTTAGGTCCTCTTCCAGCCCTCGTGTTCTGTGATCCAGCCATATTCCAGAGTGCTTACAGTAAGTCAGAATTTGGGAAGATGAGAGCAATGCATATTGCCTAGCCGATGACAACTGATAAAAATAAATCAATATTCAAATGTGCATTAGTAATCTACTCTTTGCAAGAGGGCAATATTTGCAGCAATATTTAAAATAAATTAGAACATCTAAATTAAGTGTGATCTCTTATTCTTCATAATAATTGTTTCATCAATTGATAAATAATTATCAATTATTTGATAATTATGAAATATTTATATTTGAGGGAGGGATTGCTGTGTGTGAGGCATTGTTAGAAGTACTTTGCATATTATAGTTACAAAGTATTGGGTATTCCAAGTATATACTCCGTGTTAGATACTTGAAGTCACTTCTAATCTCTTTAGAGCCCTACAAAACAGGTTTACAGAGAAATTGAGGTTTAGAGAGATTAAGTAAATTGCCCAAGGTCATTTAGCTACTAAGTGGCAGAGGCAGGTTCAAGTCCGGGCATTTTTGTCTGACTACAGGTCCTGTGATGACCTGTGATGAGACCCCTCACTGGAGTCCATTGGCTGGCTGTCACTACCTAGTTTGCTCTTAAACTGCCCATCTGTTGTTACCCGTGTCTTAGGACTGGTGGTTATGGCAGCTGTGTTTTTGATTCAGTGTGGGAATTGGTCCTTTCTGTCTAGCTGAGGCAGCCGGCCTAAAAACTGTGTGGGGAAAACCCCACTGGAATTAGCACACTCCCTCCTCTGGCGTGTTGGAGACACCCAGCCTTGGCTCCCTCCTCATTCTGCTTCCCTCGCACCTGCCCTCTGGTCTCCATGCTAGTCAAGGGTGGCAGGAACACTAGAAATCCCTAAGAGTTTGCCAGGCCTTTGGCTTCAGCCAGAGGAGACACGATGTGTTGGTGGGAGTAATTGGAAAACAGCTGTACACTCGAATTTAGCGTTGGGGCCCATGGGAGCTGACGCATCAGGTTGGCTCGTGCCTCATTTTCCTATGCTGTGTCACAAGGGAGAGGATTTGCAAGAGAAGTGTCCCCAGGCCTCTAAGTAAGGAGAGCTTGCATAAAGCACGCACATGCTAGAACCAGATGCACTGCCCTGGGCCCCAGGAGGTCCAGCAGGGGCTGTGGACAGCTTGTGGCTAGAGATGAGCTTCAAACCCTGCCCTGGTTCTTAGCAGCATGTCACATCTCCGCAGCCCCTCCTGCTGGTGGGGCTTCCTGCTGCTGCCCTTGTCCTTGGAAGACACTGTTCTAGCCCAATGCCTGAGGCTCTCGCACCAAAAGGCGGGGCTCCCACAAAGTGGCCCTCCTCATTCTGTCTCCTCAGATCGGTCTGTCCTCAAATCAGCCTGACGTTAGTCCAACCACAGAGCTATTTTCCCAGGAGAAACAGGCCTGGGGATGCTGGCAGCTCCCCTAAACCGTGAGGAGAGGAGCAGGGACTGCGTTCAGCAGCCAGGCCTAGGCAGGCTATGCTCACCCTCATGTATATCTGTGTTCTTAGAATCTACAGGCCCTCCCAGCACAGTGTCCTCTAGGCCTGTCCCTTCAGATCTCTGTCACACCACTGCTCCCTGCAGAAAGCAGAGAGGTAACGTGTGCTTTAGGCTGACTCAGAAAGAAGGGGTGGGGCATGCCAGTCTGGAGCTCAATCAGCTGCTCAGAGCCCCCTCTAGGGCAAGGAGCGGTCAGCAACATCATGAGGTTCACTTCCTTCCTGGGCCTTCTTTTTCAGAGCTTTTCTGGACTTCTCTGAAGATCAGGAGAGGAGGCGGGGGGCACACTCATGGCACAGAGTGGTGACCTCTCCTTTACTCCCTCCCCCTCTCCTTTCTAGATCTTCCTTCATCCCTCTGACACTAAGTTACTAAACGTTGGCTGAACTGGGGCAGGAGAGTGAGAGAAGAATAAAGCAATAGAAAGCAAAGTAATATGTTTCATTTACTTTATAAGTGAATGAAAATACTCTGCCCCATTGATTTTGCTGTTAATATATGCCACTCTAAGGGACTAAATGAGGTAAGTCATCTTAAGCACTCCAGTAGTACTCTTGACACATAGTAAGTGCTCACTAAATAGTAGCTATTATTGGTTCTCTCTTTTTCTCCTCTCCTCCCCACCTGGGGTTTCCTCCCAGCTTTTTCAACCCCAGTTTCTTTCTGGACAGACCTCCTAAAACCAGAGGCTCAACTTGGGAGCTGGCCAGAGGCCAGCAGAGCTGGAATAACCATAGAGTGCCCGTTCTTAGCACTGGCCCAGTCTCTGTCCTCATGGCAGTGCTGATGTCTCATAGGTGTGCCTTGATGACTGGTGTGCCTGCCTGATTCAGCTGTCCAGCCTGTGAGGCCCTGTGTGGTGGGCTGGGAACAGAAGCTTCTTTCTTCCTCTCCTGGTATCCTGCATCATGTTCCTGCTCTGGGCTTGGCTCCCTCTGCTGTACCTTTTCCCACCTGTCCAGGTGCCCCATGGAGGGCTGGCAGCAGTCCAGAAGACACAGGTGCACTAGGGCAGGAAGTGTCCAGAGAGGCCCATCAGGCCACACAGAGAGAAGACCACAGGGAGAGAAGGGAAGTGACTTTCTTAAGATGCTGGTTAAGGTGCAGCCACAGTGAGAACCAGAGTTGCTGACTGCCTCTTTGGTGCCGTTTTACCCTCCAGTGATGCCTCCTGGTTTCTCCTGTGGCCCCTTCCACGGCCGAGGCTGCTTCTATCCTCCGAGCTCCTGAAAGAAATCTTAAAACAACAACAATGATGTTAACCACAGCAGCTGCCATGGATTGAGCACTTCTTCTCTGTCAGAGACGGGGCTGGGGCTGCTTTTCAAACACACTGCCGATCCCCACGGCAGCCCTGCAGAGAATGGGGTCTTAGTAGGAACCTGTTTTACAGATAAGTAAACTAAGACTTTCAGAGGTTTTCGCTTGGCTCGAAGCCACACAGTTTAGCGGTGCTGAATGCAACATCTGACTGTAGAGCACTCTGTTTTCCTCTGTGGGGCATCCTAGGGACAGAAGCCTGTGCCTGTTCCCTGAGGTGATTCTCTGGGCTCCCGTGGTCTTAGGGTGATAGGGCTGCCCCTACATGAGCATCACAACTCTCATCTCTTTAGGAAACTGGGCACAATTGGTATGGCTTAACAGAATGGAGGGAGGAGGCATGGTGTTTGAGAAGGGGGTGGTTGGATCAACACACTTGTGACCCCAGACTTACTTTTGTAGCAATAATACCTGATAATAGAATGAACACACATTGGGATTGTTGCTAGATTGTGACAGAAATGTGTCTTTTGCTAATTTAGTTATGATTAGGGTCTCTGGTTCTGGCTTTGATATATTTTTTGTTTTGCATGTGACTTCTATTGCAAAAAGTTTCTCTCAGCCTGTTCTCATTAAATCCCAAATTAAGCAAGAATCCCAACAGGAAGAGAACAGCTCCAGGAGACCAGGCCTCGCTCGTTCACACTGTGTATGTGGTTGGGTGTGTTTATTTGATTTGATCTGTGTGTGTGCATGTGTGTGTGTGCATGTGTGTGTGTGTCCCCTTTTAAGAAAATTTAAAAATAACTTTCTGCCAAAGATGTGGGCACTCAGAGTAGTGTTGCTGAGCCGACATCCTCCTCCCGCCCGTGGTCTGCTGCTCTGCTGATGTGGCCAGGCTGACGTGGGCAGCTCATCTGCCTGTGGACACCCAGCCCTCCTTTAATGTGCTTTTCAAGAGGAAAGACCCAGGAAGCCCAAGGGAGGGGACAGACTGCCTGGTGGCTCAGGGAAGAACTCCGCCATGGGGGACACAGTGGGCTGGCTTTGAGTACTCTCACTTGGGAAGCTGAGGACCTGGATCCAAGTCACCTGGAAATGCCGGCAGGACACCCCAGCAGGAAACTCAGAAGGTCTATCCAAGGCAGGACATCATCATGCCTGTTTCACACACTGGAAGACTGAGAAGCAGAGTAGGAAAGATACACGAGTTACATGCCTGGTTTAAAGCCAGATTAGCACCCATGTGTCTGGAACCAAGTACCTGTGGGCTCCAGAGGGTAGATTTTTTTTTTTTTTTTATTGTTGTGATCTGTTCACCCATTTCTTTTCCTACATCCTCTCTCTAATGTTCTCGAGATTCCATGCAATAAAGTTAAGTGCTGTCATAGCTTGGAGGAGATTTTTTAAATTCTTTTTTAGCTCAAATTTCTATTCATTCATATATTCCACAGGTATTTATTGAGAATGTATCATATTGTAGGCTCTGGGGACATGGTAGTTAGTGAATCACGGGGCCTGTGACCTGGTGGAGTTTGTGTTCTAGTGGGGGAGACAGATGTTAGTCCTATACATGCACAACTACGTGACTGTCAACTATGGTCTGTGGGACAAAGAGGACATAAGGGATTTGATGCATGCTGCTCATGCTAACATGGGGCCCGACCTAATCATGGGGCCAGAGATCTGTGTCCAGTGTTTCCAATCAGCCCTTTTGCACTTGGACAGTTGTTTTGATTTTGCTTTCGAGCCTCAGTACTGGAATTTAACAGTTGTTCTTTTAAGTTTCCTCTCAAGCTCTGGTCCATTTTGCTGACTTTTCAGGGCTGTATTTAACAGCCAGCATGTCAGCTGTTCCTACTTGCTTAGTGTAACCCACAGGACTGATGGACATGCCTCCCATGTTTTTGTCCACACCATTGTCCTTGGTTCTGTCCAGTTCAAAACGAGTTTCCATTCTTGTTGCCACCACCAGAGACCTCCATCTAAGACTTAGAACCAGATTCACTCTGTTCCTCAGTGGTGAACAGCATTGTGTTTTGGATTTATTTCTTCCTTTATTAGCCATAAAGTATTAAGATATTTGCCATGCCTTCCAGAGGTCTGGGGTTTATTTATATTCAGTCTTGGCCAAGGACTTAATTGACTTAAGGGTGTTCTCTTCATCAGTATCTGTCTTAACTTCAAATCTCTTTGGGGCACATTTGTTCAACCGTTGTCTTTGGAAGAAAAGGTAGAATCAAATTAGATATTGTTTCACCATCTTCCCACCCATTCTTCAAAGCCACACTCTACTATTCCTGTAAAACCACTTTTCCCTTTCCAGTTGTGCATTTTTAGGAGGGTAGACATGAGAGCACATGGTGATGGGCAGAACAAGGGGCTGGGTTAAAGCAACAGTTCTCAAGTGTGCCTGTGGGGGATCTTTGGGATCCCCAAGACTCCTTCAGGGGCCCAGAGGTCCAAATCATCTTTGTAATAAGATGGCATTTGCCTTTTTCACCCTCTTTCTCTCTCAAGTGGAGTTTTCCAGCAGCTTCAAATACTATGATATCATAGAAGGCTGGATGTGGAAGCAGATATGAAAATCTAGTGCTGTCTTCTGTTAGCCAGACATTAAAGAAAGTTGCAAAAATGAACAATTCTTCTTACTAAACTTTTATTTTGGAAAGTAATTTATTTTTATTAAAAAAATTTTTTTAATGTTTATTTATTTTTGAAGGAGAGAGAGACAGAGCATGAGCAGGGGAGGGGCAGAGAGAGAGGGAGACACAGAATCTGAAGTAGGCTCCAGGCTCTGAGCTGTCAGCACAGAGCCTGATGTGGGGTTCGAACTCACCAACCATGAGATCGTGACCTGAGCTGAAGTCAGATGCCCAACTGACTGAACCACCCAGGCGCCCCAATATATTATTTCTTTTAAAAGTGTTATTTATGTTAACATATAATGGGTTTCTTATTGATGTTTTGAATGAATTAGTATTTATTAGTTTTGATTTTGAATGCTGTAAACACTGTCAACAATAACTCATAAACAAAAGCTCTTTGGGAACCTCACTAAGTTTTAAGGCTCTGAGACCAAAGAGTTTGAGAACTGCTGAGCTAGAGGGTAAGGGGTCACCTAAGTGTTACAGGAATCCCAGTTACTCAAGGATCGGACAGGGCCCAATGGAAAAGCTTAAAGTCATGTCATTGCTGATTGAGACATCTGCAGTTTGTCCCATGGCGTGAGTTGCATAGGATGAGAGATCCCTTTGCAACTATGGAAATCCTCTCCCCTGGTGGAGAAGGACTGGGTGCAGCATCACCTTGCTACCATGTATTAGAGGCATGCACCAAGGACCGGTCCTGCAGCTCCACAGGGGTCAGGATGCACCCTGCTAGGTCCTGTGCACGACTTGAACCCTCGGAGTCTGGCTCACATCTCAGCCCAGATTCCTTAAGATAATTGCAGCACGGGGTTCCCCATCCATCTGTTCCCTGGGCTTGCCTCTCACTACAGGGACCGTATGCAGGGCTTCTCTAGCTTAAGGAGTAAAGAACTGGTCTCAGGAGGCACATGTCCCACGAGTCCTGTATGGTAATCCCATGCCAGATGTGCCAAGGGGTGAATGACAGTCCAGGCAGGTTGTGGATCTGGACAGTCCAGGCAGGTTGTGGATCGCCCCTCCAAGGGCTCAGCTCTCTGCTTGACAGCCTCCCCCCCTTCCCTCCACACTGAGATTGGAATCGGCAGCTCCGAATGAGTAAAAACCTGTGAGCTTCCTCTCCTGGACTCCCTGGGACTCCACTGAGAGCCTCTACAGCTGGCGGCCAGGGGTTTCAAAGGTCACCCCAGCTGGGTGGATTAGAACAACAGATCTCCCTGACTGAGCGGAGTTGGCTGCCCCGGCGGAAGGCAAGTTGCAACATCTGTGAGCAGAGTCAGGCACACGCCCCTTAGCTTTTCAGTCTAGCCCTGGGCTCCACAGCGTCCCTGGCTCTCCGTCACCGTCTTCCTTCTCAGACGGACCTTGGACAGGAATCTCTGCAGTCCACTGGTAAAGCGTGGCTGCCCGTGCAGCCCGACTCATGGGAGAGCTGCCCGGGGAAGAGGCCACGGTAAGGCATGTCAGTTTTCTGGTGTATGGCCCTGCCCCACCGCTTGCTTCTGTGGGTCACAGCAAGTCCACCTGGCACAGCCTGCAGCCAAGGAGAAGCTCACTCCGGTATTAGAAGCGATTAGGGAATTGGTCAGGATTTGAGTGCACAGCAGAGAGAAGATTAAGGTTTGGGGGGGGGGCGGGGGGGAGGAGGAAAGCTGTCGTTGCCTGGGGCCCTTGCACCTGGGTGGTTTGGTGCCCCCACTGCGTGCCAGGACTGGAGGGCGGGTTCACGGCCGGCTGCCAGGCTTCCAGTGCACAGCCTGCTGGGAGCCTGGCCCTATAGGGAAGGTATGGTATTTCCAGGATGCCTCGCTGCTAGCTCAGGTGCCTAGAGACCACAGTCATTTAAAATGTATGTACTTTGGGTAGAGAAGAGGACAGCTGGTTTCTCTAAACTTGTTCTGCTGTATCACTTGGTCCCTAATTTGTAAACTTTTCTTTGGAGTCTTTTTGCCTCAGAGTTCACTCTCTTTGGGCCATAGTTGAAAATGTTCTTTTCTGGGTTCAAGAGACAATTTAGAGTGCTTTTGATCAAATTAAAGTCAAGTTAACTTAGTGCTGCTTTGGATGATTAATTATGTTACTCGTAAAAACCTTATTTGGAGGTGAGCTTTGGCCCGAGCATTAGGGAGGCGGGGGGCTGTTCTCGCTCCCTTTGACCCCCCTCCTCCATTTTTTTCTCTTCTTAATTCTCTGTCCTTTGATCTGCATTTAACTGGTATTGAACGAATCTCTGAGCTGGGGTGTGTTTCCAGCAATTGAGCACTGCGTGCCAGTAGAGAAATTATTGCAGAGTTAGCCAGCTCCTCTGGTATTCTCAACTGGAACGTGGTCATCAGGCTGCCAGAGAGATTAGGAGGGAATAAGAATGGTATGGTTTGATTTATTATTATTATTATTATTATTATTATTATTATCATTTTAAAGGTTTTTTTTAAGTAATCTCTATACCCAACGGGGGGCTTGAACTCACAACCCCGAGATCAAGAGTCTCATGCTCCACTGACTGAGCCTGCCAGGCACCCTTGATTTATGATTATTTTTTGATAGAACATTCCAAATATGTCAGTACCCATTACTTCTCAATGTAGACAGATTCTGTTTATGCTGCTGATGCCAGTGGGTGGGGTGATGGGCTGAGCGAAGCTGTTTGGTGTGTCTGGCCAGCCTGGGACTGGACTCTAGTCCTGCTCGCCTAATAGTTAAGTAACCACCCCACCCCCTACCACCACCTTATGGGGGACTGGATGTCTCCTGGCTATATTGACTTGCCTGTTCCTTTTCTAACCATGAAGCCAGACCTCCCCTACATATAGATGACTTTTATCCTCTGTGCTCTTGGAGCCAAGCACTTTCCCAGTGATGATAGCATCCAGGGCCTTCAGGCGATTTAGAGGGATCTCAGAAGATCTTGGTTCAGGACAGTTTGTAGAGAGGGTCCTGAGCCTGATGTCACCACTCTTCGTTTCCAGCTGCCCAGAAAGCATAAGGGGGACAGTCTTGTGTCTTCCAAAGCCAGACCTAAGAGCAGAAGGGGAGGCACATTCCCTGTCCCCTGTCCTCTGTGTGGTTCCTAAGCTTCTGCTACTACATCTCCCTTTACTGGGGACAGTAGGAAACATCTCATCTGGGTCATGGGGCCCTCTAGGAGGCCTGCAGGGTATGACTGAGGTCAGACTTGGGTTTGGTTTCTACCTCTTACCTCTATGACCTTGGACAAGCTTTATTGGCTTTCTGAGCTTGCCTCCTCCTTTGTGAAAGGAGCATAGTCAGAACTGCCTTGTAAGACTATGGGGACTGCCCATTCTGTGGCAGTGCTGGAACAGACGTGACGCTGCTGAAGGAGGCTGCGGTGGTCCTGGAGCCCTCCTTCCCTGCCTCCTCACAGAGTGCTGCCGTCTACTTCCTACTACCGGTCACAGTAATCCTGCTCAGATACTTTTGCCCTGAAGGTCACCGGACTGGCCTGGGCTCCTTGCTGTTCTCAGTGGAGAGGGTTGGTGTCCTGCAGGGTCGGGAGAGTGGTTTCCCTTTGGGACCTGGATGATGGCAATGGTGATTAGCTACCACTGATTGAACCCCTTTCATGCTGTTCTGTGTGTTTTATATGTGCTCTCACTCAAATCCCATCCTCCCTGTGACACTCTGAGGCTGATGTTATCACAGCCATTTTACAGAAAAGGAAACTGAGGCCGAGAGACTTGAAGTACCTTACAGTTCACAGCTGGAAAGTAACAGTGCCCCTGGATTTGTGGCAGGGTCTGATCCTCATGAAACCTATGCCCTCCCCTACCACCTCCCCCTGCTGGCAACAGAGTGTATCTGTCCCCTCCTCAGTGGTATCAGAGGAGGGCACAGCGAGCAGTGTCCCCTCTAGGGGATGGTCCTAGGTAGCTGTGCAGGACTTAAGAACCCCATTCCTTCCCTACCACCGTGTAACCACACTTGCCACGCACATGTCATTGTTCATTGCTGTATCCCAAGCACCTCACTTGGCACATGGTTGATGTTCAAGAGATATATTTTACTTGACTGAATGAATATATCCTGACTTTTGCCATTAAAATATCACAATTACTTTGAAATTGTTGTGTGAACATATACAAACACGATGATATAAATATGGCAAAATGTTCTTTGTTGAATCTACATGATGGGTATTTGAGGTGCTTGTTTTCGCATTCTTTCAACTTTTGTGTATGTTTGAAATTTTCCATAGTAAAACTTATTTTGAGTTTAAAATTCCTATATCATTCAATTCCTATCATTATCTTCCTTGTAAATATACACTCGCATAACCCCCCGATATTCCACTGTGTTTAACCAGTTCCCACTGTTGAATATTTAACTGGGTCTTTCTTTCTATTTCTACTCCACAGGATAATTTTTCTATTTCTTCTGCTATAAATAATGTGATTAGCCTTCTTAGATATAAATTTTGTGCTGCGTCTCTGATTCTTGCCTAATAATACATTTTCTAAATGGAGGCTTTCTGGGAGGAGAGATAGACTTTTTTTTTTTTTTTTTTTTCCAGAATCTCTCTGCCAAATTGCTTTCTGGAGAGATCACACCAATTTACATTCCCCCCAGGAGGGTGTGAGTGAAACACCTTACCACAGTCTTCCCGGCACTTCATGTTATCTTGTTTTTTAAATGCCTGTTTGGTCAGTTTTTGAAAAAGAAGATAGGTTGTTCTTAATTTGCGCTCTTGCATTCTTACTGAGACCAGGCAGTATCCATTTGTTCAGTGGTCATTCGGTGTCTTCAGTGAGCCACCCACATCATAGCCTCTGCCCGTTTATCTGCTGGGCTGTTTTCTTCTCAGATGTAAAGTATTCCAGTCCTTTGTTTTTGTTGCAAACAATTGTTCCCAGACTATCATCCATCTTCTAATGTTGTTGATGGTATGTTTTTTGTTTGTTTGTTTTTAATTTAAATTCAAGTCAGTTAATGTACAGTATAGTCTTGCCTTCAGGAGTAGAACCCAGTGATTCATCTCTTATGTATGACACCCAGTGCTCATCCTGAAAAGTGCCCTCCTTAATGCCCGTCACCCATTTAACCCATCCTCCTACCGACTTCCCCTCCAGCAACCCTCAGTTTATTCTCTGTACTTAAGAATCTCTTATGGTTTGCCTCCCTCTCTTTTTTTAATCTTATTTTTCCTTCCCTTCCCCTATGTTCATCTGTTGAGGTTCTCAAATTCCACATATGAGTGAAATCATATATCTGTCTTTCTCTGTTTCACTTAGCATACTACACTATAGTTCCATCCATGTTGTTGCAAACGGCAAGATTTCATTTTTTCATTGCTGAGTAATATTCCATTATATATATAAACCACACCTTCTTTACCCATTTATCAGTTGCTGGACATTTGTTTGACATGCAGAAAAATCTTAATTTTATATGTGATATGCTAACGGCTGTCTGCTTTTTCACTTGTTACCCCAACCTTAGACCCTGTTTCCACCAGCCAACTGACTGCTTACAGGAGGCAAGAGAGCCAGTGGTTAAGAGTAGGAGCCCTGGCACCAGACTCCTGGGTTCAAATGCCAGTTCTGGCCCCTACTAAACGCCATGACCTTGGGCAAATTTCTTAATCTCATTGTGCCTCAGTTTCTAATCTATAAAATGGGGATGATAAGATTATCTGCCTCATAGTGTTGTGAGGAGCAAATGAGTTGTTATTTAAAAGTGCTTAGCATAGTTCCTGATAGATAGTGCTACATAAGTTTTGCTTCTACTGTTATCTACTGCCGTGAGCCTGTGAATCTTACCATTTGGAAAGGATTTTGTTTGCAAAGTTAATACCTTTTCAGCAAAAGAGAAAGCTAGGTTTGTCAAGCAGGGGATGCGCCCTGTCACAAACAAACCTAAGTCTTTGTTACTTTAACTTGAGCTTCAGAAGACACATGCCTACTTTATTGTTGTTAAATGTTGTCAAACTTACACTAACTAATTACATGCCCCAGATACCGCTGTTCCATGGCAAGTAAGACGTGGTCCCCAACCTTGAGTTGTTCCAGCCTGGTGAGGCTCCCACCTGGACTTGGAACCTTGAGCAGGGATACTTAAGACGTTATTCCACCTGGTGCCCTTGGGTATCCAGTGACTTTGACTGGGGTCTGACCGCCCAGCTTCTTCTCAGCTGCTGCTTGTTCTCCCAGCCTTGTCCTCCAGTCTTTCCTGTGCATTTGGGGAACTCCTCCTCCCCCATCTTTCCCACAAATCCCTTCTTTACTTATGAGAACCCCTGAGTCTCTTTCTGTTGCTTCCCACCAAGATCTGAGATTCACACCTGTTACCAATTCCACTAAGGAAGTCCCTTTGTTCCTGCTAACATGCCAGTCCCCATCTACATCCTGTCCTGTCCCACCTGGGCCCTGTGCCAGGAGCCGGGAGCCTGAGGTATTCTTGCCAGTGATGCCATCATTTTGCTTTGTCTCTTTGGGCTAGTGACTTACCCTCTCTGGGCTCAGTTATAAACAGAAGAATTTGCCTGAATAATCTTAGAATGTTCCCTTCCCTAATGTTCTGTGACCTTCGAGGCTTTCCACACTCTAGTCCCTAGATGTGGGATGTCCTCCCTAGATGTGCTTCCTTCTCTCCATTCATCTGTTCACTTTCACCTCACTTCACCTCGGCCGGGATCTTGCTGTTTTAACCCCAACTCTTTCCTTTCTGGGAATATGGATCCTGTTTTTCTTTAGCCTGTGAACTCTCATAGTTCACGCAAAAGCAGCTTTTACTTTCTGCCATGAGTGCCTGATGTACTTGTTGATCCTGAAGGCCAATGACTATTAACTACTGATTTTAGCTGTCAGTTGTAGAAATGCTGAGATCAGCTGGTCTCTCCATTCTTATCCTACCTGCCCCTTTCCTAGAAGTTCTCCATTGGGTTCTGAGGAGGCCAGCATGTGGTCCTGGTGCTGGTGTCTGGGCCAGGCTGGGACTTACCCTGGCAGCCTTGCGTGTGGAGCACACAGAGCTTCTCATTCCCAGAGAGGAGCTCTAACAGACCCTGATGTAACGGGGTGCCTGTTCCCCACAGAACCCACGACACAGGGGCCCCACCAGCACACTGGGAATGCTCGCCACGCATAGGGATGAGGGCTTATACTTTGTCTCATCTGACCTGGTCTTCCTTCCTGTTTGCAGACCATGGGGGATGTGAAGCTGGCTGCCTCAACACAGGTTTCCAAAACCTCCATCAGTGTGGATCACTCGAGAGTCGGTTCCATGCCCCTGACCGAGGCCCCTGCTTTCATTGTGCCCCCTCGGAACCTCTGCATCAGAGAAGGAGCCACCGCCAAGTTTGAAGGGAGGGTAAGAAGCATGGCTGGAGGGGAGGCTGGAGAAGAGATGGGCAAGGTCATCACTGCTTCTCGAGCCCTTTCCTCAGCAGGCTGGATCTGGCAGAAGGCCTGGTTTTCTTTGGACCCACACATAAAGTGAATACATTTCAGTTTGACCGACTTCTTTTGTTTATGATTGACTTTGGTCTGTGTCGGACAGCTCGAGGGTGGGAAGTGGCACTGAGGTGTTTTGCTGTTAATGTAGGTCATTACATTATGTGCTGCCTAATTATAGAAGATGACATGGGCTGGTGGCAGGAACCATACAGCTTGGGTTTAAATATGTGTCCTCAAATCTGGACAGTTGAGAACCGACTGTAGCTTTTCTTTCACTTTCTTCTTCAAAGGAGTATTTCATTAACTAGCCCTCTCATGTGTCATCTTGGCACATCCAGAATAGTGGGGTGGAAGATAAGACCCCTTATCAGTTTGGTCCCCTTGTGCTAATTAATATTGGTCTCTTGCTCTTCCTGGGCCTCCATTTCTTCTGCAAATGGGTGTGATAATTCCTTGCCCACCTTGTACTAGAAAGGAGAAGAAGATGAGGACATTGAAGAGTAGCTGTGAGAGTCCTGAGGTTATTATGCCTGAGTGAAGGGACCTGTGGTGAGCTGCTGGCTCAGGCCTCCAGGACGTCAAATTATCCACCTGACATGGAGATGCATGTGCAAGTCAGGAATGTTTGCAAGTAATATTTGTCCTGGGATTAAACGTGGGGAATCTACCCCAAGAAACACTTTAGAGGCTAGAAGGCTTTGATTGAGCAAAAGACAGCTGAGGTGATGAGAAATTCATAGGTTGCGTTATAAATCTACAATTTAAGAGCAGGCTCCTATGTGCTTGTGGGAAGGATGGGGTCAAGTGCATCACCGTCCCAGATGACACCGGACCTTGCCTTTGTTTAAGCACTAGGTCTGGCTTTGTGCAGGATGGCCCTCACCATCTTTGTGCAGGGTGCCCTGGGATGGACGCTTTTCATGGGCCCTGTGGTTAAGACTGTTTGCCAGTGAATCTGACCTTCCCCCTGAAGAAGATTGTGGGGGAATGTTGGTGATGCTGCTGAGGGTTCTGTTTCTTCTTTCTGGGCCCCTGCTGGAATGAGAGATCTTTTCTGTTGCCCTGACTGTGGGCCCTGCATCCCCACAGCTGGCAGGAAAGAAACAACAGAAGAATCCCTGGGGATTTAGAAATGGCTTAAAGCCATGAAAAGGAGTGACATACTGATTCACGCTGCAATGTGGATGCACATTGAGAAGATTATGCTAAGTGAGACAAGCCAGGCACAAAAAAAGACCACATGGTGAATGTCCTCGTGGGTATGAGATGTCCAGAACAGGCAAACCTATCATAGATCTGTGATCGTTGGGGGTCAGGGAGGAGTGGGGAGGGACTGCTAATAGGTAGAGGGTTTCTGTTGGAGATGATGGAGGTGTTCTGGAATTAGATCATGATGGTGGCTGTTCCACTTTGTGAATGTGTTCTAAAACACTGACTTTATACTTAAAAATCAAAACATAAAAAATGAACTTGAAAAATAGCTTAGCAAACTGATCTCACCTCCAGTACCTACACTCCTGCCCAACTGCCTCTGAGAGACGAACTCCTCCTCAAATTCAGGCAGACATGGAGAGGAAGAGAGGACTTAGCTTCCTTTATACGTGGTGGTGCTTCTGCTTCCTTTGCTGCCTTTGAAAGCCATGAAGGAACCAGGCCCTTGAGTTACTTGATTTGGAACCTTTGTGGAATGAGTGCTGACCCAGGAATCGGGACACTGAGTTCTTTGTTGCTTGGTCATCGTTCGGTTGGCTTTATACATTCTGTGGACCTGGTGGCTTTCCAGGTGGCTTTCATACATTCTGTGGACCAGATAGGTTTCCCTATCTGAGAAGAAACAACTAGCCTACATGAGTGTGAAGAAAATGAGTTGAGGAAGAAAATGGTAAAACCACTTCATAAAGTTAACAAGTGTAGGAATACAGTAGTATTTTTTTAAATGAGGTGAAATTCATGCATCATAAATTTAACCATCATAAAGTAAACAATTCAGTGGATTTAATGCATTCACACTGTAGACCTGCAGTATTCTTGTAGTATAGCATTCTCTATGTGAAATTTTTATTTTGCTAATGTTTATGAAACTTGACTTTCTTTTTATTAAAAAATTTTTTTTATGTTTATTTTTGAGAGAGAGAAAGAGAGTGAGTGTGAGCAGGGGAGGGTCGGAGAGAGAGGGAGACACAGAATCGGAAGCAGGCTCCAGGCTGTCAGCAGAAAGCCTGATGCAGGGCTTGAACCCACAAACTGTGAGATCATAACCTGAGCCGGAGCCACACACTTAACCGACTGAGCCACCCAGGCACCCCGAAAGTTGACTTTCTATATTACATGTGGATTATATGTCAAAATGAATGTATTCCTTAAGAGTCAGCCTGCACAGCTACTTTACCCCTTCCAACCTGCCTGGAATGAACACAGAACAACACCTTGCAGGCATGTGATGGATAGTGGACACAGAAGGAAGACAATTCCAGAGAGATCTTAGATGGAGTGTCTGGCTCCATCTGAGAGCTTGCATATGGAAAGGCAGAGGGAGAGGCTGTCATAGAAAGCACTCTGAAACTAACATGCTGCAAGTGTGTGTAATCTCCATAGCAAAGGGCACAGAGGGATGTTTTGCATCAAGGAAGAACCAACTCAAAAGATTACAGAATGAGGATGCTGGTTGTTTTGCTAGCAGAGATGGGAATAGGGAGTGTTACTGACCTGATGCTCTCAGAGAAGGAAGAGGTAAGGTGGTGTGGGCCTGGAGTGGCGTTGGGCTTTGAGCAGGAGTTGCTAGTTATAAAAGACTGAGCAGGGTTACCCACTGAGTGTAGTCAGTGGTTCTCTGCCTCCAGGGCATGTTACTCTGCTGCAGCCACTAGACCCTGCCTGCAGCGGACCTCTCCCTCCAGGAGCTAGGGTGCATCCTGTTCTAGGTGCCCATTCTGCACAAACCGGTCCTGGTGTCTGTCACAGCCGCCTCGGGAATCTCTGCTCTTCAGTATCTGGGCTCTGGCAGAATCTTTTATGAGTGAGTGACTTTTTAAAATTAAGCTTCTTCTCAGGTCCAGGCTGGTGCCCATCGCAGCAGGCATGAACCCCCCCCTCTCGTAGTGGCAGTCCCTAAGAGCTCCATCCACTCCCCTCTTTAAAGTTGCCACCACCAGCTCGAGTCCTAAAGCCTGGCATGGAAAGTGCCAGGATGTCCCAGCTTCTTCAGCTCAGGGCACAAGGACCCTCCCATCACTTCAGGGAAACACTGTGGACACCAGGATGTGAAAAAGTTATAAAGGTTTGCTTCCTGCTGCCTTCTGAAGCTGGTAATTAGAAGTTGGTTCAAGCTTGTACTTTTTGGTCGTATTCCTGAAAGAGAGAAATTTGTTGCTACCCTGCCCTCACTTCCTTATTATACCTATATTTAGGCCAAGGATTTAATGAATGCTTTCCTCCAATAAAGCCCCTCTTTCTATTAAGAAGATTTGGTTGACATGAAGGTAGGACCATAGGTGCTCCTGGGGCTTATATCTTTCTGAGAAGCTCCAAACTATGAGATGTTCAGCTCTGTAGGTCTCAGTACCTCCCATCCATCAGGGCTTTTGCTCTTTATTATGGCTGACCCATTACCAATTCCCTTTGCCCTTGATCTTTTCTACTCTAGAAGCTACTGTAGAGGCTTCCTTTGCAGATAGAGGTGGCTCAGTGACACATTCTGGCTGAAGTTGGCTAGGAAACTTCTGGGAAAGCTCTTGCTTTTCATTCTTTTTTTTTTTTTAACAGGTTTATTTTATTATTATTCTTATTTTGAGAGAGAGGTGCATATGTCCACACCAGAGCAGGAGAGGGGCAGAGGAAGAGGGAGAGAGAATCCCAAGCAGGCTCCATGCCCAGTGCAGAACCCAAAGTGGGGCTTGATTTCATGACCATGAGATCATGACCTGAGCCAAAAATCAAGAATCGGATACTTAACCAACTGAGCCAGCCAGGTGCCCTATTATTATTATTATTATTATTATTATCATTATTATCATTATTATCATTATTATCATTATTAGTTTGCTTTTCTGATTAAAAAAAATCACTGGTGCTCTCATGTTCCACCCCTTCTCTGCCTCCTGCCTTGAATGCAAGTATGATGCCTGATGCTCAGCAGCCATATTGAAACCATGAGGCAACAAATCAGAACACTGAGGATTGGTTGGGTTGGGCATAGGATGGGGATACAGCGGTGGGGGAGCATAATGACCAGCAACTAAGAGACAAAATGTCCTAAGGCTTAAACACTTTATTAGATAGGATCTTTGACTGTGGTTATTCACACAAGAAATTTTACAGAAACATATTCCTAACTGATAAACACCCAATGATGCATGTGGAGATACTCTGTCTTTAACTGATGGGAATAAATAAGGAAGAAGACATAGCACAGAGAAGAACTAAAAAACTCCTTCAGATCAGACAGAGAAAGACAAATAGTGTATGATCTCTCTTACATGTGGAATCTAAAAAAAAGAAAAAAAAAACCCCAAACTCATAGATACAGAGAACAGATTGGTGGTTGCCAGAGGTGGGGGTGGGGTGTGGGCAAAATGGGTAAAGGCAGAAATGTACAAAGTTACAGTTATAAAATAAATAAGTCATGGAGATGTCACGTACAGCATGGTGACTATAGTTAACAGTACTGTATTGTATATTTAAAAGTTGCTAAGAGAGTAGATCTTAAAAGTTCTCATCACAAGAAAAAAAAATTATAACCGTGTGTCATGATGGATGTTAACTAGATTTACTGTGGTGATCATTTCACAGTATATACTTATATCCAACCATTGGGTTGTATACCTGAAACTAACGTAATATTGTAGGTCAATTATATTGCAATAAAAAAGGGATAAAAAACTTCTTTAGATCCTTACCAAATTGACCAGTAGTGATGAGAGTACCTTATTCTGAGTTGAAGGTGGCCTTGCAGTTAACAGTATTCTAGAAGAATTCATTCTTTCCTGACTGTAGCCTTTGGCCTGAACTGACAGGGTCTAGGATCTATGAGAGGAAGTCAGTCATATGGATTTAGGAGGTAAGTTAATATCGTTTAACTGTTAATGACATTTTCTATAATATCATTCTAGAAAACCACTATTCAATCGGGGTCTACTGAGTAGGCCAAACCTGCCTACCTTTTAAAAAATTTTCTTGGCTCTGTCAACTGGAGACTATATTTTCAGAAACTCGTAAAGCTTTGGATCTCTATCTCTTCAGTACTACCTTTAGATCCAGGCAGTGAGCCCACATTCTAGAAACCCCGGCTCCTTCATCTGGCTGTACCCTCACCTCACAGCAGGGCATCTGTCTGCCCCAGGGATGTGCCCACTGGAGCCACACCATCCCCCATGTTCTGAGCACCCAGGCACCCAGGGTTCTCTACCCAATGACTCTGACCCCACTCCAATGCCTGTGTAGACCTCTTCCCGTGAGAAGGCCTGCTGGGCCTGAATGGGGTGGTCAAGGGGAAGCTGCTTGCTTGGGGGAACAAGTCCGTAGACAAAACTCAGATGTGGGGCTCTGTTGTCTGCCCACATGCATGGGGGACCCCCACAGCACAGGCTGCCGGGAGGGTGAGAACAGTAGTAGCCTGGACTGTGCTGCTGGTGATGAACCTCTCCGGGACCCCAGGCGCGGGGGCCTCCTTGGGCAGATAGCCAGGGCCCCACCAGTGCCAGGGGCTGACGGGAACCCTTCCAGCTGTCCTGTTGCCCATACAGGCAGCTGAAGTGCCGATGGACTGCTTCCCCCAGCACAGAGTCACATATGAAAGGAGCAAGCTGGTGGGGAAATATACTGAAATTACTGGAGATTTCTTCCCCTTCGCCCTGGAATTCATTCTTACCAGAAAAAGCAAACATGGTGATAAGCCCTGGCTGTGCCGTGAATCAAATGAGCTGATACTTCAGTGCCTCTTGAGAAGTCCGGCCCAAGTGAGGCTTTTATCCAAACTGAGGGTCTCTGTGTTTACTGAAGTGGGCTTCCAAATGAAGAGCCAGCCTGGCCTCATCAAGGCATGTTTATATTTAAGTCATGGAGGGTGGAGGAAGGGAACGGAGAAGACCTGACCCACAAAAGCATGAATAATTCCTCAGTTTTCCACTTTAGCAATGGTAGTATCCAGCCCACATTAACTTCTTCCCAGTTTACTTCTTTTGGGTTTTTTTTTTAATTAATTTTTTTTGAATGTTTATTTTTGAGAGAGAGAGAGAGAGAGCGTGCGCATGAGTGGGGGAGGGGCAGAGAGAGAGGGAGACACAGAATCTGAAGCAGACTCCAGGCTCCGAGCTGTCAGCACAGAGCCCGACACGGGGCTCGAACTCACGAGCTGTGAGATCATGACCTGAGCTGAAGTCGGATGCTCAATTGACTGAGCCACCCAGGCGCCCCCCCTTTTTTTTTAATTTAAATTTTAGTTAACATACAGTGCAGTATTGGTTTCGGGAGTGTAATTCAGTGATTTATCACTTACATACAACACCAAGTGCCCTCCTTATACCCATCACCCATCTAGCCCATCCCCCACCCACATCCCTCCATCAATCCTGTTTCTTCTCTTTTTACGGTTAAGAGTCCCTTGTGGTTTGTTTCCCTCTTTTCTTCCCCCCCCCTTCCTATATGTTCAACTGCTTTGTTTTTAAATTCCACATTTCCACATGTGAGTGAAATCGTGTAGTATTTGCTTTTCTCTGATTGACTTATTTCACTGGGCGTAATACCTTCTAGTTCCATCCACATCACTGCAAATGGCAAGGTTTCATTCTTTTTTTTTTTTTTTTAATGTTTGTTTATTTTCGAAAGAGAGAGAGAGTGTGAGCAGGGGAGGGGCAGAGAGAGAGGGAGACACAGAAACCGAAGCAGGGTCCAGGCTCTGAGCTATCAGAACAGAGCCTGATGCGGGGCTCGAACTCACGAACTGTGAGATCATGACCTGAGCCAAAGTCAGATGCTTAACCGACTGAACCACCCAGGAACCCCAAGACTTCATTCTTTGTGATGGCTGAGTAATATTCTATTGTGTATGTGTACACACACACACACACACGCACACTACATCTTCTTTATCCATTCATCAGTCAATGGACATTTGGGCTCTCTCCATAGTTTGGCTATTGTTGATAGTGCTGCTATAGACATCGGGGTGCATGTTCTCATGCGAATCTGTATCTTTGTATCCTTTGGGTAAATACCTGATAGAATCATTGCTGGATTGTAGTTCACTTCTAACTCAGAAGTGCTTAACCACTTTGAGAAATTTGAGGGAAGTACCTGATTTGTTCTGTGCTTTCTGTCCTTAGGAATCTTGATGTAGTTCTGGAGACAAATGTGTATATATAAAACAGTAGGATATGACAGTGTATAATTAGAGGCTTGAAATAGTTCAACAAATTGCCCGTACTGTAGGAATTGAGAGGAGATTAAGGCAAAGTTTGCAGTGGCTTGGAAACCTGTTTCCCACTTTCTGACCCCTGGGCTTCCAGTTTGTCCTTCCACAGTGCAGGTCTGACCGTGCACCTCCTGCTGTGTGTCCCTGAGCCTTGTGTACAGCTCTTCAGCACTGCCTTAAAGGCCTTTGCCACCAGCTCCTAGGTCTCCAGCACTGTCCTGCTCTCCTCCCTTCCTCCTCCTAACATAGCCAGCCCTAGCCCTGCTCACCCAGCCCACAGCACACATAACGGGGACTTCATTCTGCTTTCACTTTTATGGAGAAAGGATAAATAAGGAAAATATTTTATCTTCCCTGTCAATCTGGGGTTAGGAATGGGGCAGAGTGTGAAAGGAAGGGAGGTAGCATTTGTTGATACCCTGTGGGGCATGTAAAATGTCAGCCCCATTTTTTTTTTATAGAGGAAGAACTGGGGCCTCAGAGCAATTATAAAACTTGTTATGGTGATGTCAGTAAGTTATGGAGGCAGTACTTTTGGGTCTAAATATGGCATTTCTCATACTATATGATGCCATCCCTGTCACACGTCTCATCTGGTTTTTTGAACTCAGTGACTGTTTCTTATTCATCTTTGTGCCCCAGGAGTAACACAGTGCCTGGCACATGATAGGTGCTCAGTAAATGTTCCCCAAGAACCAAGTTGGTGGGGCCTAAGACTCTAGACTTCTTGCCAACTCAAGTTCATAGGGATTTTGTCTTATGTTTCTTATAGGGTCTTATCTCCCCTTATCCCATCCCAGTCCCTGTCTGGCCCTTCTAGACCCCTCACTGTTCACCCACACCCGTGCGTCCCTGCTCCTTTCCTTTCCTCAGGCCGTGCCTCTATCAAGAATGCCCTTTCTTGGGGTACCTGGGTGGCTCAGCCAGTTAAGTGTCAGACTCTTGGTTTCAGCTCAGGTCAGGATTTCACAGTTTGTGGGTTCTAGCCCTGCTGTGTCAGACTCTGCCCTGACAATGTGGAGCCTGCTTGGGATTCTCTGTTTCCCTCTCTCTGCCCCTCCACCACTCGCTCTCTCGCTCTCTCTCAAAATAAATAAACATTAAAAAAAATACCCTTTCTTCTCTTCTCCATCTCATCCAGAATAGGAGTCCAAATTAAATTCTGCCTCCTTCAGGCTACTCTCCTTAAGTATGCTTTCTTTGTAAAGCATTTTATTAGAGTACAGAAGAACCATGGTCATAGGATGTGGAATATTCCCAATAATCACATAAAATCATTTGTGAGTAATAACCACAGGAAAGAGTTGTCTTCTTTGGCCTTTAAAAAATGTATTATTTGTTAATCATATTTCTGCTTATAACCTTGTTATAGAGAAAAAAAATTGTTTAATTGTTAAACTGTGAAAAATTCAAACAATGTAAGCAAGTTCCTTGCCTTGACCCTTACTTCTGTTCTCCAGAGGTAATCACTGTCAACAATTAGGGCATCCTTCCAGAAATGTTCTATGCACATAGAAGCGTGTATCTGCATTTGCTTTTATATTTACCAATGGGCCCATGTATGCATACCTATCTGCAACTTGGTCTTTTGACTTCACATCTTTTGGCATTTATTTTTCACATTAGCACATAGATCTACCTCATAGATCTAAACATGAACTTTCTAATACTCACTTGCTCCCTCTCTGAATTTCTGTAATGCTCACATGTATGATTCATCTTTACCTTTATCAATTTACAGTTTTATCAGTTATTGTTTATTGTCTTTTGTTTCCTCAGTGAGAATGAGTTGCCCAAGGTCTAGAGCGATATTATCCAGTAGGGTGGCCACTAGCCACATGTGGCTATTTCAGTTTAGGTTAAGATTAATTAAAATTAAATAAAATTTAAAATTCAGTTCCTCAGCCACTGCAATCACATTTTAAGTGCTCAGTATGCACACAGAGCTACTAGATACTTTGTTGGGCCACACAGATTATTGAACATTTCTGTCATTGCAGAAAGTGCTGTTCGACAGGGCTGGTCGAGACCACTCTTACATTTAATTCAGTTCCCATAAACCAGAGACCCAGAGCCAGAAGAGATCTTAAAAATAGTTGTTCCTAAATGAATAAATAAATAAAAATAGTTGTTCCATTTACATTAGAGATAAGACATTAAATTCTTGAGCATTTATTTAGGGCATAAGATTCATTCGAAGAAAAATGTAATCTCTTCATGAAAGAATCTCTGTCTTCCATTTTCATTGAAGAAGGGTAATCTTACTATCCAGCAGACTTGAACATGCTCCCAAAGGTTCCCTGGCTGTCCATTTCAGGTGGCTCAGAAATTCTCAGGGCAAGGAGGCTGGCAGAGGGCTGCCTGGGTGTTACCGAGTTCCTGTAGTGTTCCATGGAAAGGCAGCAGAATGGGGCAAGTACGCTCAAACTATCGTTGTCAGCACATAGCCACTTCTGGTTCAAAATGTCAGAACTGAACAGACTTACTGACTTCTCCTCCCCCCAAATATGCCATTGAAATGAACAGATAGGGTTAAAAAGAGAATGAATTCTGAGCCGTACTGAGAACAGGGGTGGGAATGTGAGTGGGTGAGGGATTTTCTTGGGATTGCATGGAAGGCTGTATCAGCACCTCCCGCCATAGCAGATGAGTGGTGAGGCTTCAGCAGTGAGAGCCACGTATGTGAAGTAAAACCATGCAGAGATTAGGAGTGGGCTGTAGGACAGAGGTCAGGGTGACTAAAGGATGTTTTACTTAATATCCAGACAGAGAAAACTAAAGTTCTTAGTATGGATATTAGGATCTCAGAAGAATGTCTTTTTACTTTGCCTGCAGGTGAAATGGTTGGATGGGCTGTCTGTCTAGTTGCTCTGTGCCCGAACTTTCTAAGTAAAGCCTGCCAGTAGGTGTGCCCCACTCAGGAGCACTGAGCTCACAGGCCCCTCATCTGGGGAGACAGGACTATACCCAAGGAATGGAAAACCCACACCAGCTACCTACATTTGGAAACTAGTTCTTCAGTTATAGATTATGAACAGTTCATTCATGGCCACCAGATGTTTGAAGAAAATATTTATACAATAGAATATTGTTATCAAAAAAAATTGCCCGGTTTTTAAAATCAACCCATAGACAAAGCTCAAAAGTGTTAGTTATAGTCACAAAATAGGAAGTAAACTCCGTGAGCTCTGCAAAGCCAAAAGTAAAGGGATCATGAGTGGTAAAATAGGGGCAGGAAAAGAGAGGAAGAGAAAACTCTAAGGACACTAATGTCCTCATCTGGCATTACTTCTTATCTGAGAAGTGAGGAGATACCATCTAAAGCAGATGGATCAAAAAATAAGTTTGAGGGGTGCCTAGGTAGCTCAGTCAGTTAAGCGACTGACTTTGGCTGAGGTCATGATCTCGTGGTTTGTGAGTTCGAGCCCCATGTCGGGCTCTGTGCTGACAGCTCAGAGCCTGGAGTCTGCTTCAGATTCTCTGTCTCCCTCTTTCTCTGCCCCTCCCCCACTCGTGCTCTGTCTCTCTTTCAAAAATAAATAAACATTAAAAAAAAACAAAAAAAAATAAGTTTGAGTATATGACTTAAAACCATAATACCAGAGGTAAAAAGTGGTCAGCCAGTTGGCCATATTCGGCACACAGACCTTTTGTGTTTGGCCAGCTGTGTTCTCAAAAACTTTGAGCTAAGATTTACAAATGGAAAGCTTACACATCCAATTCATTTCTGAATGGCTTTGTTCAAAAAGTAAGCTTTGGCAATGCTTCCACGTAGCAGCATTTGGGCAGTGGGTGTTACCGCCTGCATCCAAGGGTGTCTTTGCCAGGTTGCTACAGTCCTCCCCATCCCTAGCCATGTCCTAGCACATGGACAAGAGTCTGTTGCCAGTTGTGACTTTGCCTTTTCCCTAGCCACGTTCGTGTTAATAGTGGGAGAGCAAAAGGTAGGCAGGGAGGGGCCCTCATGACACTTCTTGTCCACCCACTCCCTGTGCTTGTGTGTTCTGACCAGACTCCATAGGCATTTGAGTTTGTGATCTTGTCATCAATGTCCAATAGAAGACCTAACAGTCAAAACAAGACTGGCAAGGGGGAGGCAGTGTAAGTCAGTGAAATTCCTCATCATTCAGAGTGGGAATTCACTAAATGCTACCTAAATTCCTTAATCAAGAAATAGACACAGGATACTATCTAGAATTACAGATAAGAATGATAATAGAAAGATGATTTCAGTGCTTATATCTGGAAAGTGATAGTATTGCAGGGAGGGGAAAGAGCGAAGGGGAAAGAAAACTTTTTGCTCTCAACTTTCACCTTTTATCTATGTTCATATTGCTTGAATTTTTAAACAATAGATAGGAATTACTTCTGAAGTTTCTAAAAACTACAATGAAATTGCCTAGGTATATCTATCTGAGCTCAGTGTCCAGATTCCACTTAATAAATGGTCATAGATGAATACACAATTTATATCAAAAGAAACAGGTAGGGGTGTCTGGGTGGCTCAGTCAGTTAAGCATCTGACTTCAGCTTAGGTCCTCATCTCACAGCTTGTGGGTTCAAGCCCTGCATTGGGCTCTGTGCTGACAGTTCAGAACCTGGAGCCTGCTTCAGATTCTGTGTCTCCCTCTCTCTCTGCCCCTCTCCCACTCACACTCTGTCTCTCTCTCTCTCAAAAATAAGTAAACATTTTTTTATTTATTTAAAAAAATTTTTTAAATTTAATGTTTATTTTTTTGAGGTGGAGGGAGGGGCAGAGAGAGACAGAGACAACAGAATCTGAAGCAAGCTCCAGGGTCGGAGCTGTT
The DNA here is from genome assembly GCF_023721935.1 of Panthera uncia. Taxonomy (NCBI): domain Eukaryota; kingdom Metazoa; phylum Chordata; class Mammalia; order Carnivora; family Felidae; genus Panthera; species Panthera uncia. The sequence goes on along the minus strand of NC_064810.1, from coordinate 67,957,556 downwards.
AGCACAGAGCCTAACGCAGGGCTTGAAATCACGAGCCATGAGATCATGACCTGAGTCAAAGTCGGATGCTTAACTGATGGAGGCACCCAAGTGCCCCAAAAATAAATAAACATTTGAAAACAATTTAAAAAATCGTGTCTTTATTTTTTAAATTTCACAGTGGTAGTTTACTTATCAGGGAGAAATAGAGAAGGCTGGTGCCATCTGGATGCATCTGTCTCCTTACTAAGGAGGCTTTTAGACACCTATTATTTTAACATGTTTCCAATTATCTTGACTTGAAATGGAAGCAAGATTCTGTGGCAAAATGAGCCATGAGAGATGGAGAGACCAAATTAGGCTCTTCTTACTCTGTGTGCTCACGGTGGCCCAAAGGGCAAGGTATGAAGTGCCAGGTTTGGCATTCATCAGTGCAGAGGCATAGGAGACATCAGTGTGGCCTGGCATAGATAGTTTCTGCAGGACCCAAGATGTTCACATTCCTTATAACATGCAACTTCCTTCCAACTTTAAATTAATAACTGAGATGCTACTTTTTAAAAAGTTGGCAAACATGAGTTGAGTTTCTTCTGTGCCCTGGACACCAGGACTACACAGAAAAATAGAATGTGATCCCCATGATCAGCAGTCTTGCAACTAATGGATTATCAATTTTGGTTACAGAAAATTAGACTTCTCCTCTCTGAAGCCTCTTCCAGCTCACTGTGTTCTTTTCCATTGCCACGTTCTAAAAGGGCTATATTCTGCACTCTGCAATTTAGAATGTAATTAGATGATTAACATAACATGTTTGGAAAGAACACTGGACTTGGGTTCTCATTTCTATGAAGTTGCCTTAAAACTTTCAACAAACCACTCAACCTCCCTGAGTCTTAGATCCCTTCGTATCAGATCACAAGTTTGGTGTCCATTAGGTCCTTTGCGATCTGAAATTCAATTATTTATATACTGTCATGTGTGTTCCCTACTTCATATATCAATTTTTAAAAAACACACCTCAATCCCACCTCCTGGTAAGTGCCGAGTAAAGAAGGATTATTTGTTTGGCCTCTGGATTTTCTGAATTTTAATCACTTACATCATTAAAGTAATGTTCTGCTTTTATTTATGGTAGACTTCAAGTGTTTGGAGTTGATTCATTTAACTAATGTTTATTGAGCACTTTACTATGAGTCAGGGACTGTGTTAGTTTAGAACAGGAAGGGTTTAAGGAGGCTAGACCCTCATTTGTGAAGATTATAGTGTTTGGGATCTACAAATCAGATTGGGAGTTGGACCAAATAATCTTGACAGTTGTTCCCATCTTTAACATTTTATTATTTTATTCCATTCCAACAACTTGGTTTGGAGTTTTCTTTGTATTTTGTTTTGATCATGTCTTATTTTTTAGTTAAGATATAATGACATATAGCATATTAGTTTCAGGTACACAACATAATGATTCAATATTTGTGTATATTGCAAAATGATCACTACAGTAGGATTAGTTAACATCCATCACCATAAATAGTTACAACATTCCTTTTCTTGTGATGAGAACTTCTAAGATCCACTCTTCCTAACAACTTTCAAATATATAATATGGTATTATTAACTATGGTCACCATTCTATACATTACCTCCCATGACTTACTTATTTTATAACTGGAAGTTTGCCTTCACCCATTTCACCCACCTCCCACCCCCTGCCTCTGGCAACCACCAGTCTGTCCTCTGTACCTGTGAACTCGTTTTTAGATTCTACATATAAGTGAGATCAAATGGTATTTGTCTTTCTCTGCCTGACTTACTTCACTTAGCATAATGCCTTCAGGGTCTGTCTATGTTTTCACAAATGACAGGATTTCCTTTTTTATAGCTGGATGATATTCTCATATATGAGAATATATGTGTGTGTGTGTGTGTGTGTGTGTGTGTGTGTACACACACACACACACACACACACACACACACACATATATAATATCTTCCCACTAGAGTCTGGACCCCACAAGAGTGCTGTCCAGATTCTACTCTGCTGCTACCAGGGAGCCCATCCTGCTTCTGACCAGTTATTGTCTCCTCCCTTCTGAAGTCACCGGAGGTTTTCTCACATTGTCTATCTTTGGCTTTATGTGCTTGTCACTGGAATGAGAGCCCCTTGAGGGTGATTTCCTACTCGTTTTGGTGCTCTCCACAGGATCTAGGATGGTGCTCTGCCCATGGTAGGTTTTCAGGTTTCAGTAAGGCCTGAGTAGATTGTGGCTAACAAGGATGGATTTAAATACACTGGGGCACTATAGTCACCTTGGTGATGCCCAGATGCCATCCTTTGCAACATCTTTGCTTGGCGATTTGCTGGTTATCATGGGGAGCTTGCTTCTCTTAGGACCAGGGTGACAGTAGGAGGGCTGGGCTGGCATTCAGGTGCCTGGGTCTTTACTTCTAAGTCTCTCTGGCCCCTGAGCTTTAGTTTCCTCATCTATGAATGAGGAGATAAGACCAAATGACTCTCATGCTTCTTCCTGCTGTAATAGTCCATGATTCCATCAAAATAAAATTTAAATGAGGTTTTAGGGTAGAGACCTAGTGGTTTCACTAGTGTGTCCGGTGTTCCATGAAGCTTTGACACTCAGGAAGGACGACTCCAATGGCTGGTATACAGATTAATTTAGTTCAGCAAACAGTAGTTATAGGTAGGATGTATACCTGGGATAAAAACATGACAGAGAGGACCAAGAGTCTTTCCCTACATTCAAGGGATTCACATTCTCAAATCGCTGAGGCTGTGAATCTGCCCCTCCACGCCCACTCCACACACACCAGCCTTGAATGCTGGGATGCTGTCTGGGAAGGTAAGAAGTGAATTCTGATGTTGCATGTCAGACCTGAGAGCTCCTTCAAGTTTGAGCTCTGTGCCCTGCCCCTGCTCAAGAGCACATTGAAATGAAAGGGAGGGTGTGGGGGCTCAGTGACAGTGATTAGACACCTGTATCCTCCTGACAGAGCTGTCTGAGTGGTGGTAAGGTTGATGCCTCATTTTTTTTTCATCTGGTGGCGCACTGAGTCCCTGAGTGACTCCTAAGAGGTGCAGGTCCATCCCTCTCAGAAGACTCCAGCAGGGTTTAGGGCAGGCCAAGGCAGCATGAGTAAGGTGGGGCCTGTTGGGTGCTGGTGTTTGAGATGGCAGGCACAGGCTTGGGAGGCAGGGCTGCCTGTGAAATGTGAAGGACTTGGCAAGCTCAGCCCCAAACCCCGGGAAGGCTGACAGGGGAGTAAAAAATGAGACTGGGAGAGTTGGAGCCAGGAAGGCAAGGAAAAGCAAATCAAATCTGGATCCTGATTTAAAAGGCATTAAGCTGAGCAGAGCCGGGCACCTGAACATACTTTCCACAGCCTGTCATGCAGGGCTTGCATCATCCGTGAGCAGCGAGGGGAGGTTGAGGCCGTGGGGACTGGTTCCCCCGGCTGCAGCCCCCACAAGCAGACCACTCAGAGGCAGACGCCACTCCACGGAATACCAGAGGGCAGGGTGACCTGCCAAGGTTAAGTCCAGGAAGGAGGGGAGACACTGGTCTCTGGAAGTGGTGAACATAATGGCCCAGTGCTGGTCAGCCACACACACATATAACCGGTGCTGGCACTTGACTAATGACTTACTTGGGGCAAAGCTCTTTTATAATGAAGTCAGGTCAGCCACCACTACACTTCTACCTGCTCATTTCCAGCAGCCAAGGTATGGCTATTGGAAGCTTGGGGTGAAATCTGGACATCTAGGTGCCTGAGTCATTGATGGAGACACTGTGTAGAGTGGTTTCTTACAAGAGGTCCATCAGAACCCACTGGGGCACTTGAAGTCTCCCACACCTTATCCCAAGGGGGTGAGACCAAGCAATTTGCATCTGAACACATTCACATCCCATACAGGTTATTCTTTAAGCCACCAAAGGGAGACCATTGGAAGCAAAGGTCATGACCTCAGGCTTTGCTTCATGTTGGGGAGCACGTGGGAATGGCCAAAGCAGTGGAAAAGGAGGTACAGTCTTCCTTCTGGGAATGATGTATCTGACAATTGAGAAGGTGTTCTCTCTCTTTTTTTAAAAAAATGTTTATTTATTTTTGAGACAGAAAGAGCACAAGCTGGGGAGCTGCAAAGAGAGAAGGGGACATCCGAAAAAGCAGGCTCTGCGCTGACAGCAGAGGGCCTGATGTGGGCCTCGAGCTCACGAACCATGAGATCATGATCTGAACTGAAGTCAGATAGATGCTCAACCAACTGAGCCACCCAGGGTCTCTGAGAAGATGTTCTCTTAATTGATGGGCTGCTCAAGCACATGGTTGACTCATATAGATCAGTGGTTCTCACTGTACCTGCTTATCCACATGTATATACATTTAGTACATAAGCAGATACAGAGCATATCTGTGCCTTATACATAAAAAGGAAGATTTTTGCCTCTCCTCCCTAAACCCGATTTCACCCCCCTGGGGTGTACCCTCATACAAGATTAAGTTTTATAATGGTTAGAATCTTCGACTGGGATGGAGTTAAGGGATCAGAAAAGAGCAAAGGGAAAATATGGGGTAAGAATAGCACACAGAAATGAGTGCTCTGCAGTTTGTGTAGTTGCAAAAGATGGGCTACTAATATGACTATAAGCTTCCTAAAAATCATGGTCAGGCGCAAGAACCATTTTGTCCTCAAAAAGTAAACCAGTTTCAGGGTGCATGTGTGGCTTAGTCGGCTAAACATCTGACTCTTGATTTCAGCTCAGGTCATGATCTCATGGTTCGTGAATTCAGGCCCCATGTTGAGCTCTGCACTGGCAATGCAGAGCCTGCTTGGGGTTCTCTCTCTCCCTCTCTCTTTGCCCCTCCCTCCCTCCCTCTCTCTTGCTCTCTCTCAAAATAAGTAAATAAGCATTTAAAAAAAAAAGTAAACTGGTTGCTCAGGAGGTGCCATCACAGGACATAAGTAGTAGGGGGGTCTCAAGATGGTGTGTGCCTATGGATAGGTACGTACTTATCCTTGTGCAAATAAGGGGATCGATCTAGATTTTTAAAGCAGTGAGAGATGCTATTTGGGCAGAAGAATAGAGGACCCTGGCTCTGTCACAGTCCTCTCTCCTGTGATTCTCTCCTAAAACTCACCATGGTCATCTGCCCTGCCTTTTCCCAAACTGGCTCACCTGTTTTTCTTCACCTCATCTCCTTTGTGGCCCTGAGGTCTCTCTGTTCTACATTCCTTCATGCTCCCTGAACCTCTCAGTGCCCCCAGTCAGGTGAGAGGTGTGGCCTCCAGAGGTAGAAGTTGGGGGGGGGGGTGCGGTAAGTAGACAGAACTCCCGCTGTGGCTGAAGGCCATCAGTGCCTCTGGGAGGCCTAGTTCACCTTGACTTCTTCTTCAGGAAGAAGTGGCCAGCCCTGTGCTCATAAGCATGTGCTTGCCAAGGCTCAAATGGTCATAAAATGTCAGGGCAGGACACAGAGACCTCTGTGCATACCTTGTGCAGTGGGGCCGTGGGAGGAGTAGAAAGACCATGGGCTTTGCAGCCAGGACATCTGGGTTTGAATTTCTTCTACTTAGTTCTCTAAGCTTCACAGATGAGCTGGGAATAATAATTCCCATTTCACAGCATGATTGGGAGGGAGGGTTGATACAATAGAAGTGTGCCAGCACATAGTAGTTGCCTAATAAAATGATAGGCATTATATCAGTAATATGATCAGGATCACTGGTCTGCCATAACACCACTCTAAAAGTCTTGTTCTAAGAATGTTTTAAAGTAAAAATATAATATGCTATTTAAGAACATTTAGAAAAGCAAAAGTAGAAAAAAGCTTAAAACTACTTACTCATCGTTCCACCTTGCTATATTATAATTTTGTTTGATGGTTCTTGTGTTCCTTTGTTAAGCTGGGGGTTTCTTTTGTTGTCAAGGTAGGGATAACTATAGGATTTATAGGGGCAGGTGCCAGACTTGATTTTGAATTCAGTCCCATCTTTTTGTAGCTGTAACCTTGGGTAATTTGCTTAGTTACTCTGGAAGTCACTTTCCTATCTGTAAATAGGAATACTACTACCCATATGGTGGCATTGTTTAAAGAAAGTATATTTGCTGCATATGTCATATAAATAAGTGCTTAATCACTGATAGTCATAATTAAAATCATTCATACTGTTTTGTATCCTGCTTTTTCAACCCAACACTTCGTTCTTCAAATCACTGTCAACATAATTTTAATGGTTAATATTCCATTAAATTCGACATACTACCATTTACTGAGACATTTCTCTACTGGTGGTTATTTAGATTATTTTTAATATTTCCTTTTACAAATTAAATTCTGATGAACATCTTTATATGAGGCTTTCAATGCCATATCCTGGGTTAGTTTAGTTTATAGTAGGGGGATTTGTGGAAGAAAGGCTTTGGGCATTTTTAAGTTCAAATGCTTTCCATTAGGCTAGTCTTCAGCTGGCACTGGCATCAGTGAGGGATGAGACAGCCCCAGTCTTTAGGACCCATCTGCTCCTGCATCTGTGTTGTGCACACTCTGTCCTCGTGGCATGCCCTTCTACCAGCATCTTCCTGCCTCACCTCTCAGTCTGGTTCTTCCCCATCTCTGCCACACTTCTCTCCGAGCCAGAATCCTTCATTGGGCCTCAGTCTGCAACTGTCCTCTGACTTCACCTCCTGGTGCTGGCTTCCCAGTCCTGGTTAATTTATCAATTTATTAATTTATATCGTTAATTTATTCAGTCACAAAAGAAGGACATGGTGCTCAATTATGCTCTCAAGAATACTCCTGTGGGGGAGTACTGATGCATAGGGGCACTTGTACCCCAATGTTTATAGCAGCACTCTCAACAATAGCCAAATTATGGAAAGAGCCTAAATGTCCATCAACTGATGAATGGATAAAGAAATTGTGGTTTATATACACAATGGAGTACTACGTGGCAATGAGAAAAAATGAAATATGGCCTTTTGTAGCAACATGGATGGAACTGGAGAGTGTTATGCTAAGTGAAATAAGCCATACAGAGAAAGACAGATACCATATGGTTTCACTCTTATGTGGATCCTGAGAAACGTAACAGAAACCCATGGGGGAGGGGAAGGAAAAAAAAAAAAAAGAGGTTAGAGTGGGAGAGAGCCAAAGCATAAGAGACTGTTAAAAACTGAGAACAAACTGAGGGTTGATGGGGGGTGGGAGGGAGGGCAGGGTGGGTGATGGGTATTGAGGAGGGCACCTTTTGGGATGAGCACTGGGTGTTGTATGGAAACCAATTTGACAGTAAATTTCATATATTAAAAAAAAAAAAAAAAAAAAAAAAAGAATACTCCTGTGGGAGTTGGGGAAGGGGCACTGGTGAAAAATCTTGTCAAAAGACTAGGTGGTATTGGAATAGCTTTTTGATATCTGGAACCTTCTTGCCTGTGATCCTATTACTCCCCTGAAAGGCTACAGTGGAAAAAGCATGAATTTAGAGACCTTGTACAAATAACTTACTTACCTGCTTTGACCTTCATTTTCCTTACCTGTAAAATTAGCATAGTAATGCGGACCTTCCAGGGCTATTGGGAGGATTAAGTGAAATGATGTGCACAGTGAGGTCAAATGTCCATGCCCTCCATCCTGTGTAGCAGGAGGAAGAGTGGAAGGCCTTGGAAGGCCTGTGCTGTGGTCTTTGTGACCCTGCAAAAGTGTTAGAACCCCAGCCTGACCTGCTTGTATGTTGCTTAGGAGAGGAGCTGAGAAGTGACAGGAAAAAGGTTTCGTGTGCAGTTCATGAGTTAAGAGAATATCACTTAATTGTGGGCTTGATGGAAAACATTATGTGAAGTTGGTTTAGATCTTTCCAGAGGTCTGCCAGCAACCTCAGAAGTGGAGCCTTATTGAAAACAGCTGGGGAGGAGGTTGGCGCCCAGCCTCTCCCTGCTTTTCCATGCCCCAGAGCTGTCTTGCTCTGTGGACAGAGCTCAGCCCCAGGACTCTGCCAAGGGCCCTGGCAGCCTCAGCTGGGGACAGGCGGTGGCTCTGCCCAGCTGCAGACTCCAGCTTAAAGGTTGAAACCAGTTAAACCACAGAGGATTTGGCTAGGACTGCCAGTTAGTATTTCTTTCAGGGCTTGGAGTTAACCACTGACTTGAGTCCTTGCAGGATGAGTTAACTATTGTGAGGTTCTCTGGGCAGAGGCGAGGGCTGCCTGCTGGGCGAGTGGCACATAGACTCCATTGTCCTTTGAAGTCCTCTGAGCTGTCCTGCTGGGCTCCAGCTAGGGAATGAGGACGCTGTTCCAGGCACCCATGTGGAAGCCACCCCGCCCACCGCTGTGAAGGGCCTTCCATGGAGCACGCTACCTTCTCTGCTACAGCCAGAGCCCTTTTGGTCTCATTCCAAATGGTCACCAGCCATGCTGACTTCAGCCAAATTTTCATAAAGGATGGTGTGTCATTCTCTCAGCCTTCCTTTCTGAGGGGACTCACAGCTAGTCTCTTTTTTTATTTAGTCTCATCAAAATGTGCTCCTAGCAAATTTGAACCTAAGTTGTTCAACTTTTTTGGTGCTTTGAAAGTAGAATATATTCATTGTAAAAGTAAAAATTGAAAATACGGAAAACATGGAAAAGCAAATAATCCCACCACTAGAGATAATAGCTTTTACATTTTTGTAGATTTCCTGCTAATTTTTTTCTTTTATAACAGGAAGAAAGTATGTGATTATTAAATGACATCTTATCCATATTAAAAAACTATAGTTTGTAAGCTCCCTTTTTACTTTTTAATGAACATTTTCGTACATGCCTCAAGATTATAATTTTTAGCAATGTATATAGTATTTTACCTTCTTGTTGTATTGTAATTATTTTATTTTGTTTTATTTTATTTTATTATTTTTTTAACATTTATTTATTTTTGGGACAGAGAGAGACAGAGCATGAATGGGGGAGAGGCAGAGAGAGAGGGAGACACAGAATCAGAAGCAGGCTCCAGGCTCTGAGCCATCAGCCCAGAGCCTGACGCGGGGCTCGAACTCACGGACCACGAGATCGTGACCTGAGCTGAAGTCGGACGCTTAACCGACTGAGCCACCCAGGCGCCCCATGTATTGTAATTATTTTAAATAGACTGTATTAGGCTTTGGATTTCTAGTATTCAATCTTTTAAATAACTTAAACTTACATCCATTTTCCAGGACATCTTTGATAATTCCTAAGGCAGATAATAGACTTAGTGAATCTTGTTAAGTCTTTTGATAGCTATTTCCAAACTGTTAAGGTAGCCATATGCAATCAGCATGACTATGCTAATCTTATAAGAAAGAAAAATGAAGATCAGATTATTACCCTCACATCAGTAACATTTAAAAATTTAACTTTCCCCGACTCTCATAAGTATTAGTAATCACTTTAATTATTAACACACTTTAATCAAAGATATTACATTTTATTTTACATTTGCTTGCTGCCTTTAAATTAAACATTTCTTTGTATATTTGGCTGCCTCATGAACTTCTTGGTAATATCCTTTACTTTTCCCATTATGTGTTCTTTTTATTTAGACATATAGACATTTTATATATGGAGGATCTCCACCTTTGTATTCTGTATATAATTTAGATATTTTTAGTTTGATTACCTTTTAATTCTGGTCATGGCTTTACTTTTGTACAAAGGTTTAAATTTATGTAGTCACATATCTTAAAATTTTTTTTCAATATATGAAGTTTATTGTCAAATTGGTTTCTATACAACACCCAGTGCTCATCCCAAAAGGTGCCCTCCTCAATACCCATCACCCACCCTCCCCTCCCTCCCACCCCCCTCAACCCTCAGTTTGTTCTCAGTTTTTAAGAGTCTCTTATGCTTTGGCTCTCTTCCACTCTAACCTCT
>NC_064810.1:67862446-67922676 GCF_023721935.1 Panthera uncia | reverse complement strand
TGACCCAGCAATAGCACTGCTAGGAATTTACCCAAGGGATACAGGAGTACTGATGCATAGGGGCACTTGTACCCCAATGTTTATAGCAGCACTCTCAACAATAGCCAAATTATGGAAAGAACTTAAATGTCCACCAACTGATGAATGGATAAAGAAATTGTGGTTTATATACACAATGGAGTACTACGTGGCAATGAGAAAGAATGAAATATGGCCCTTTGTAGCAACATGGATGGAACTGGAGAGTGTGATGCTAAGTGAAATAAGCCATACAGAGAAAGACAGATACCATATGGTTTCACTCATATGTGGATCCTGAGAAACTTAACAGAAATCCATGGGGGAGGGGAAGGAAAAAAAAAAAAAGAGGTTAGAGTGGAAGAGAGCCAAAGCATAAGAGACTCTTAAAAACTGAGAACAAACTGAGGGTTGATGGGGGGTGGGAGGGAGGGGAGGGTGGGTGATGGGTATTGAGGAGGGCACCTTTTGGGATGAGCACTGGGTGTTGTATGGAAACCAAGTTGACAATAAACTTCATATATTGAAAAAATAAAAATAAATAAATAAATAAATAAATAAATAAATAAATAAATAAATAAAAGAGGTGACAATTTTCATAAAATACTTTCCTTAACCCAATATATCCAAAATACTAACATTTCAGCATATAATTAGTATAAAATTATTAATGAGATATTTTACAGTCTTCAGCCTTTGGGGTATATTTTACACTTACAGCACATCTTGATTCAGATTAATTGTATTTCAAGAGCTCAATAGCCACATATGGCTAATGCCTATCATTGGACAGCACAGCTCCAGAAGCTCCCATTTAAATAGGGATAAACAAGGCTTAGCAGGAAAAAAAAAAAAAAAAAAGGAAAGAAAACCCACCTTATATGAATAAGGTGGTGAGTAGTCCTGGGCAATGACATCCACAGAGTGAGTCTAGAACTTGGGGTGGAGTGAAGGGTTATGCTGAAATGACAGAGGTGCCCCATACTTGGTGGTTTGAGTTTTGTGTTCCAGGGACCAAGGATTCACTTAGCTCATTTCAAGTAATAAAGGGTTCATTTTAAGACTTGAGCTCAGGAGCCCAGGGTAAGCCAAACTGGCAGGCCCAGAGGAAATCCAGGCCTCAGGATGGCCTATACTCACCTTACAGGATTATTTGGTGCAAACGCAGGGACACACGAATCCCCCTAGGAAACTTGTTAAAAATGCAGGTTCTGATTCCATGGGTCTGGAGTGGGAGCCTGAGTGTCTGCCGTTGTAACCAGTCCCAGAGGATGCCCATGCTGCTGGTCCATGGATCACACTTTGAGTAGCAAAGAAGGATTCAATTACCGATGTGATATCTTTAGCCTAATACAGTAATTCTCAAATGTGAGCATGTATCAGAATCACCTGAAGGATATTTCTGAAACCACAAAATGCTAGGCCTGCCCCAGAGTTTCTGATTTAGGAGGTTGGGATGGGCTCAAGAATTTTCACTTATAACAGTTTTCTTGGTGATGCTGATGCTGCTGATACTGCTGCATACTGGGACCAATACTTTGAGAACCAGTGGGCTGCTGCTTATACCTATGGTTAGGGTACTCCAGAGAGACGGAATAGATTGTACATATATACGTGGAAAGAGATTCATTACAAGAAATTGGCTCACGTGATTGTGGAGGCTGACAAGTCCCAAGATGTGCAGTCAGCAAGCTGAAGACCCAGGGGAGCCAACCCTGTAGTTCCAATCCAAGTCCAAAGGCCTGAGAACCAGGGGAGTTGATGATGTCATTTCAGTGCAAAGGCCGGCAGGCTCAAAACTCAGAAGAGTTGATATTTCAGATGGAGTCAACAACAGAGGAAGAACCCATGTCCCAGGTCAAAGGTAGTCAGGCAGGAGGAATGCCTCCTTATTTGAGGGAGGGTCAGCCTTTTCATTCTATTCAGATCTTCAACTGATTAGATGAGGCCCACCCACATTGGAGATGGCAACTGTTTTACTCAGGCTACTGATTTCAATGTTGATCTCATCCAAAAACACCCTCACACAAACATCCAGAATAGTGTTTGACCAAATATCTAGGCAAGCTTTGTCTCAGTAAATTGACAAACAAAATTAACCATCACACCTACTAAATACTTTATTAGAATATTCCTGAATTATTTCATGGAATCTGATTAACATATTTCTCTTTTTTAAGCTATTCATTAGGAATATCAGCTAAGTAACACAAAGCTTCTATGAGAGTTAGCAGTGGTATATGATATGGTCTGGAAAGGCAGAATGGGAACATGTGCACATAGGTTGTGAGAAAGCAGCCACAAAGCCAAGAAAAGACATGCAGAGACCAGGTATAACATAACCAGAGCTAACTCTCAAACCATCCTTCCTCCATGTTGCTGGCAAGATTAGGATTGGTCATCCTTGGGACAGGTGCCACCATGTTCCAACCTGCACTGGTACAGGGCAGGTAATGGGTATAGAACATGGCTGCAGGTGGTTGTCACTTTTGCAGGCCTATGGTCATGGCAGGTGTCACTAGGGTGTGGCTTATACTCTGCCAGTGTGATTACAAATGGAGCCTTCTTTGACTTTCGAAAGAGTCCCAGTGTAGATAATAAATTACATGGTTATCCTAGCCACGATTGACGTGTCCGGTGCAATGGGCAGTGAGAAAGCTATAAAGGTAATGTTGAGAAATAAAGGGTTATTTTAGGAGAAGAGGAGTAGCAAGAGCAGTAGTTTCAGAGGACGTAGATAAAGTTTACTTTCGTCTCTGAAACATACATTCCAGTCCATTGACCACTCTGCATTAGAATGCAGTGAACAGTTTTGGGGGCGCCTGGGTGGCTCAGTCAGCTAGCTAGGCATTCAACTCTTGATTTCAGCTCAGGTCGTGATCCCAGGATCGTGGGATCGAGCGCCGCGGAGCTCCTTGCTGAGCATTGAGCCTGTCTAGGATTCTCTCTCTCCCTCTGCCCCTCTCCCATGTGCATCTGCTCTCTCTCTAAAATAATTTTTTAAAAATGCAAGGAACAATTTTTTAAAGTAAATTTTAAAATAACGAATACGTGTTCACTGGGGAATAGATTTGGCCAGGAACTCCCTCCTCTTGGGGAGTTTTCTTTGAAATAAATAGGAAGGTCAAAAACCTAGCTTCCCCCCTCTTTTTTGGACCTAGCCTTGGCCATCACTCTTTCTTCTCTCTCTGTTAGGTGCCCCATCCTTCGTGCAGATTCCTCCTCCTCTGCCTCCTTCCACTGCCCTGTGCACCACTCTGCTCCTGTCTGTGTTAGGCACTGGAGACAGAGCAGAGCAGTTCAGACAGAGTAGCTGCCTCCTTGGAGTTATTGGGAAAGAGAGACTATAACTAAGTAACAAATATAACTTTGGCAGTAGAATTAAGAGCTCCCTGACCATGTGTAAGAAAGAGGGCCAGGTAGCGGGCTGCCTGGAATGTGACGGCGGGACAAAGAGTGACCTCATGTCCTGGGATTTAAGGGAGAAGAGTGGCCCTGGGAACTCAGAGCTAACCGAAGGGTGCGGGAGCTCAAGTGTGTATTCCCATTTCCCCGTCTGTCGTTACTTGAGGGCTTCTTCCTGACGTGGACTCTCTATCCCTCTGGCTTGGCCTCTATGTGATCCAAATCTGGTCCTGAGACCAGAAATAAAGCACCGAAAAATTGTGGGAGTATTTGCAGACATATTTTAGAGTGGGAAATAGTGAGACAGTTAGTGGGGTCAGCAGAGAGAGGTTACGTCTGGAGAGGCAGGCAGGACTTAGACCCTGGTGATGGAAAGCCACTGGAGGGTATCAAGGAAGAAAATAACACGATTTGATTTGGGCAAAATATCTCACTGAAGGGTGTGTGGGGGGGGTGGGGGAGGCTGGGCGGGGTGCAGGATGCCATTGGTTTCCTGTCTTTAAGCATCAATTTTCTGGAAATTGAGAAAACAGTTGTTTCCATTTCCCCATAGAAAGCATTTTCCAGATCCAAACTGGAGAGATCAGTGTGCTGGATCTTTTAATGGCATGCCAGCCAATGAAATGATAGAAAGCCGCTCCCCTCTGCCCCTCACCTCCACTTTGCTTGTTTAGCACTTGTCCTTTATCCCAGAAAGATACGGATTTTCCTCAGTTCCTCCCTAATCCACACCACTGGCTGGCTCAGTGGGTGCTAAGGGCTGTAGGGGTTTGCTTTGCCTTTTAGTTGCCCCTCTTCCAAACAAGGCTTGTGCTCCTGTGGTCTGCCCGGCTTTCCTCTTCCAGAAGGTCGGCCTCCTGCTCACCTCCTACCCAAGCACACTTCCCACTTGCCCCAGCCTCCCCGGCGCTGCAGCCTCTACTCTCTATACCCCCATGAAACCCCTGTCCTGCAAGCCAAGGCCCCCTGACAGTGTGGGAGAGAGAGGGTCAGGTGGCAAGCTGCTGGGAGTTTGGCAGCAGAGGGGACAGTGACCCCATGTCATGGGACCTAAGGGAGAAGAGTGGCCCTCGTGACTGCTACTCCAGCTATACTGGCACCACTGACACCCGCTTTCCTGGGGGATTTTGAATTTGTAGGAAATGCTCCTGTGCCACATTTTTTTGCCACTACCCTTTTCTAGGGACAGATTTCTCAGATCCCCTTTATTTTCACATTGGATTAGATTGATGACATTATGGATTTTGAGCCCATGTCTGTTTACAGCAGCTGAGTCTTAAATCCTTGTATTCCTCAAGAATGCCTGTTGTGCCTCTCCTTGTGTGTGTTTGCCTGTGTGTGCTCTTATTTCTTTTGTACTATTTTTTTTATATCTACATTTCCCACCTACCTAAAGATCTGTAATCATATTTCCCATTGACATTCTGTATAAACTCAGTTTATAACACTCCCTGATGCCCCTTCCTTTTTTGTAGGAGCATATGCCCTATCTAGGGGTGCCTGGGTGGCTCAGTCGGTTAAGCGTTCAACTTTGGTTTAGATCATGATCTCACAGTTCATGAATTGAAGCCCTGTGTCGGGCTCTGTGCTGACAGCTCAGAGCCTGGAGCCTGCTTGGGATTCTGTGTCTCCCTCTCTCTCTTCTCTTTCCCTGTTTGCTCTGTCTCTTTCTGTCTCTCAAAAATAAATAAAAAACATTAAAATCCAGCAGCACTTGGGTGGCTCAGTCGGTTAAGCCTCCGACTTTGGCTCAGGTCATGATCGTGCCATTCCCAAGTTCGAGCACCACATCAGACTGTGTGCTGACAGCTCAGAGCCTGGAGCCTGTTTCAGATTCTGTGTCTCCCTCTCTCTCTGCCCCTCCCCCATTCACGTTCTGTCTCTCTCTCAAAAATAAATAAACATTAAAAATTATTTTTTAAATTTCAGCCAGGATTTTAAAAGCTCTGAGTTTTTGTCCGTTTCTGTCTCATCAAAGTTAACAATAAAAATGTGTTAGAAATGAACATTGTTCTTTCTGCCCCACAGATCTCTTGGTAGTGAAACAGTTGTGTGTCAAGATGGCCTTGGCAGAAGCCTCACTTACTTGCTATATGGAAGAGCCACATGCAAATCATTTCGTCTCCTTTCTGCTCCTGAAGGGTGACTCCCAAACCCCCTTCACCTTGACTCCCTTTCCTCCTTTATTTTCACCCTCCCCTCTCCTTTCCCCTCTTTCCCCCTCCACAGTATTGCTAGTGCCCCTGACTGGCCCGGCTTTGTCCCTGCTGACATTGCCCCCTTTCACGGGTCTCACTCCTCCCCATCTCTGACCTGTCCCCAGCCCTTAGCCAGCAGTCCACGGCTCTCATCAGACTGTATTGAATGTGCTGACTTTGTGCTGGGCTCTCAGGGCAGCAAGAGAGTTCGGTATTGCTCTCAAGAGACTGACTTTCTTGACCTCACATTTCATTATTATATTGCAGTTATGATTCAACATGTGGGTGTATTTATGAGGTGCTGACTTTGTGCGGTGCCATGTGGGAGACAGAGTGCTTTGTCGGACCCTTTCTGCAGGAAGTTGGTTGGTCAGATAGGACCTAGGCTCATTAAAAGCTAAGTCAAAGCAGAACTCCAGCCAAGGCAGCACGGGTTTATTTGCCCAATAATCGGCACATGGGCTTTGTAAACTCAGAGGAGAATGAGACCCCTGGAGGCTGAAATAGTCTGCGGTGTCTTCTTGGAGGACAGACTTGGGCGAGTCCTGGAGGAACGAGTCAGATTTAGGCACAGATTGGGATTCCGAAGATGAGGACGGGAGGAAAGGGGAGAGAGTTAGTGACACCATACACACAAGCACGTACACCACACACACACACACGAGCACATGCACACACACACATACACAGTCTTGTGTTTTTCATTTTCTCTACCCCAGTGCTCTGTAACCTGTCTTGCTTTATTATCTTCCTTTAAGGTCATTTCATGCCTTTTTTTTTTTGTATATAACATGTCTGTTCTGCCATTTATCCTAACACTACCTTTCTTTAGGCTATATTAGCATTTTCTTTTTATTTTTTTCTCTCTTTATTGAGAAGTAATTCTTTCTTCAACTCTTTTATTTTTCAGTTGTCCACCTGTTTACCTGTGTCCTTTCATTTTCCTGGACTGCTCGTACAGTGCTTTTCTACATCATTTGCTTTTAAATCCAAATATGCCCATGAGTCGGTGTGACCTCATCGTGTCTTCTAGTGCACCTGAGCATTTACATACTGAAATAGTCATGGTTGGACATTTACATATTGAAATCGATATCATTATAATTTATTTTCCCTTAATATTTTAGTTGGGGCTTTATATTTATTTTCTTCTTGAGATGAAATATGGGAGTTAGCAGTAAACTTTGATTCAGGATGGCACAGGGGGCATTACTAAATATCTGTTATAAAAATGGGCATTTTTTTCTGATAAAAACCACTGTTTGAGGGCACTTGGGTGGCCGAGTCAGGTCAGCATCCGACTCTTGATTTTGGCTCAGGTCATGATCTCATGGTTTGTGAGATGAACCCAGTGTCGGGCTTTGCACTGACAGCGTGGAGCCTGCCTGGGATTCTCTCTCTCCCTCTCTCTCTGCCCCTCCCCTCGTCTGTAAGTGAATAAATAGATAACTTCAAAACAACAACAACACTGTTGTAAGCAGTCCTTAAAATCCACTCTGACGTTGCCTGCAAAGTAGGGCATCTGCTCCCTGGTTTGCCTAGAACAATCCTGGTTTACTTTTGTTGTCCTGGCAGAATTATTACTTATGTCACTTCCAGTGCAGAGAGTCCCTGTCTGGGTGATAGTTAAATCATCACGTATTTTGGGAGCATCACTTCTCTTTGCCATCTTGATCACATTACTCCCCTTGTCGGTAGCATTCTCTGTCTCAACCCGGTCTTTATGTGTCCTTTAACAAAAAAACCCTCGTTCCCTCCACTGTTGAACTTTTCACTCCTAAAACCTGCCAGCGTTCTCTTTTACTCGTCCTTGAAAAATCTAAGAGAACTGGTTCAATATTTTCAGTGCCTTGGCCTTTTCTTCCCCCCTCACTAACTCGATCCTGTCTTCACCAGTTCTCTTAACCTACTCTTCTATTTTCGGCATTTCCATCCTAATCCCCTTTCCACTTATTTTCTTCCCTAGCCTTACTGTTCTGCCAGATTTTCATACTTTCACAAAATTAATTTTGCCTTATCTGACAACTTGCAACTTCAAATTTTTGCCTATAAATAGACCTTGTTGGTTATTTTAGCCCACATTCTCTTTTGGTTTTGATGTCCACTCTCCAGTGTTAACTCACATTAAAATAAGCACTCCATTCCATTTCTAGCTGCCTGCTTGGTGTGTTACCTTTGGATCATACCATAAACTGCTCTCACCCTGATATAAAAGTTCCTCCAGACAGCATTCTTTTGCTGTTCTTTTAGGCAGTGCCATATTTTTGCTCTATTTTTTTTAAAGTAATACAGGAATCTTAGCCTTTGGATTAAGATGTTTAGCTCCCGAGAGTCTTAAAAATGCTTAGTCTATTTTTTTTATTGTGGTTAAAATACACATCAATTTACCATTTTCACCATTTTAAAGTGAATTCAGTGGCAGTAAGTACATTCACCATATTGTGCTACTATCACCACCATCTAGTTTTCATTTTTTTTTAATGTTTATTTATTCTTGAGAGAGAGAGAGAGAGCAGGGGAGGAGCAGAGAGAGAGAGAGAGAGACAGATTCCAAAGCAGGCTCCAGGCTTTGAGCTGCAGCTCAGAGCACGACACGGGGCTGGAACTCATGAGCTGTGAGATCATGACCTGAGCCAAAGTCGGACGCTCAACCAACTGAGCCACCCAGGCACCCCACCACCATCTAGTTTTAAAACTATTCATCATCCTGAACAGAGACCCCCCACCCCACCCCTGGCATCCCCACTGAGCAGTTACTCCCATCTGCCTCCCCCAGGCCCTGGAGAGCCACTAATGTGCATTGTCCCCATCCATTTGCCTCTTCTGAACATTTCATATAAATGGAATCACATATATTTTTTTGAGTCTGGCTTTTTTCACTTGGCGAATTTCCCCAGAGTTCATCCGTGTAGTAACATGTAGCAGTACTGTATTCCTCTGTATGGCTGAATAATATTCCATTATAGGAATAGACCACATTTTGCATATCCATTCATCAGATAATCAGTCTAATTTTTATCAAATCTTTGCTCCAAGATGAAATGAGTGATACAGTAGCATGATGAGGGCAGTGAATGGTACATTGATATTTTTCGGAGGGCGTCTCAGCGATTGGGTATGTGGCTAATACCATGGTGCTTAGCCGATAGTAGTCTTCTGTTGGGGTAGCAGAATCTTTTTCCTTTTTTGTCTTTCTTTCTCCATCTGCCCCTTCTTTTTTTCCCCCCTTATTTTTGGTAACTAGATTACATTTTGTTTTTTCTTTACCATTATATTTATAGGTTTCAAAAAATACAGCTGAATAAATTACTCATAGTTCTCCCACCCAAAAATAATTACTATTAATAATATTTTGATGTATTTTCTTCTGGTTGTTTTCCTGTGCTTGGATGCTTTATTTTTTCCTAGTTAAGATCACATTGAGTTCATAATATTGTAGGATGCTCTCTCTCTCTCTCTTTTTTTTTTTCCATAAAGTTCATTTATTTTACAAGAATTTGAATCCTACAAGGATTTGGGCACTGTTCTGGATACTTCTGATGAATGAATAAGAAGTTCTGGTGGGGAAGGGTGCCTGGGTCACTCAGTTGGTTAAGTGTCTGACTTTGGCTCAGGTCATGACCTCACAGTCTATGGGTTCGAGCCCCACATGGGGCTCTGTGCTGACAGCTCAGAGACTGGAGCCTGTTTTGGACTCTGTGTCTCCCTCTCTCTTTCCTTTCTCCACTCATACTCCGTCTCTCACTGTCTCAAAAATAAATAAACATTAAAAAAATTAAAAAAGAAGAAGTTCTGGTGGGGATATGGTTTGGGAGTCATCAGCTTATAAATGATATCTAAAACTTCCTGTGGTGGGGGGGGGTAGGGAGGGAGAATCAGCAGTGCAGAACTAGGACCCATTCAGCCATGCGGGCCCTCCCACGTGCAAAGGTGGAACAGAGAAGGTGGTGGACGAAGAGTAGGCACCTGGCAAAAGCCAGAGGGTCTGGAGGAGCATGTACTTGGGAGTGGAATAGCCCCATGTCAAATGCTGTTGAGCACCTGAGTGATGGGGGACAGAATAATCCATTGCGTCTGGCAAGACAGTAGTCAGGATGAGCTCATTAGAGTACAGAGGATCACAGCCCACCCAAGTGAAGTATGCCGAAGAGCAAATGATAAAATACTGCAGTGTATTTCTGCATGTTTCATATATTCTTAAACATAATTTTATGGCAGAATAAGATGTTCAGTTGTACACTTTACTTAACCACTTATTATCTTCCTACTGTGTGACATTTATAGTTTCTAATTTTTACTGTTACCAAGAAGACTGAAATGAAAAGCTTTGTAAACTTTCTTTTCTACTTTTAGCATCACTTCCTTTGATTTGGAGGCACAGAAAGGAAGGTGCTGGTCTAAGACCAGAGTCTCTTTAGAGCTTATGATTCTTATTCGCTCCAATACTTTCAAAAAGGACTGAATGGTCTGCCCTTCCTCCAAAGGTGTCTGAGGGGCCCCAGCATCTTGATTGCAATTGTCAGTTGGGTCCTCCCAGAACAAGTTTCTCCTTTTATCTGCTTAGAGGTTCTTTTAACCTTGAATAGACTATTGAATGGCAAGAACCAAACCGACATTATGGAATGAAAACTATACACAATTCACTGAATAGTTGTGTTAAACAGAAATACATGTACAATAATTGACAATCCACTGGAACCATAACTTACATGTGATGCTGGTGTTAGCTGTTAATCCTTTTCCACGAAGGTTCATTCATCCGTAAACCTGATACGGCCAAGGGAAATACGCAGTCTCCATTCCCGTGTTCCTGTGCCTTCCTACAGATGTGATCGGTGCTAGAATTTAAGGAAGTTTACCCCTCTTCCAGTAAACATCCTGCAGATTTCCCATTGCAGCTGCCTGCTGATATTCAGGGAATGACTTCCACACCTTCTGTGTGTGCCTTGGGCAGGGTTTTATAAACATTCCCAGGTTGTGGCAAAAAGAGAACAACTTCCAGGCTGATCACCGTCTCGCAAATGTCCTCCTTTCCTAAACCTCCATATTCCTGAAAAACACCCCACCACTTTAAGGTTACTTCCTGGTCACATTAGAAGTTGTCCCTCCCCAGTAGCAGCTGCCTGACTGGGTTTGCTATTTAACTGCTTCCTGTCCACCTTACCCAGGACCTGTAGTATCCACGGTGCTGCTGATGCAGATTCTGGTGAGGTGCTGGCGGCAATGTTGATTGTATCAAATGTGAATAGATCTAGTGCGAGAGATGCGTGTGCATCTCCTTCCCTTCCACAGGCTCATCTTCTGGAGAGGCCCTGGATCGCCAAAGATAATCCCCTAAGTAGAAGGTCCAGTGGCGTGGGATAGTTCAGCAGAATGGTTGAGTGTTCTACAACAGGCACACCTGGATGCATTTCTGCACTATTACTGGCTCTGTGACTTGGGCGAGCAACTTAACTTTTCTAAATCTCTTTTTTCTCGTCTGTTTAAAACATAGAAGGATAATGTAGTACCAGCCTCCTTAAATGATGTTATGTCAAGTGCCCACCATAGTGCCTGGCCCAGGACAGGCTCAGTCGGGGTGAACTGTTTCTGTCAGTATCCCATCCCCACCCCTGTTGTTGACTCTTCTGACTTTCATTGCTCTGAGTTGGTGGCTCAGACCCGACTCTTCAAGCCTCTTTCTCTTTGTTTTCTACTTGCAGGGACCTTTGTGAAGAAGCACAGTCAGCCTGTTGTTTCCAAAACCTTGGGGTAAGTTGTGGAATATTCAAACCAAGGGAAGGGCCAGATTGGCTTTTCCTGCTGACCTGGCAGAACCAGGTCTAGGGTGTGAGTATTCTTAGACATCCTGGGCTATAATAACTTAACACAGGAGCCTACAGGGATGTGAGGTGGCCCTCACACAATGCCTGTGGATAGCCCCTTTGACTGGTTCAACTGCTAAATGCTGAGGAAGAAGTGGCCATAGTCTGCAGGGATCACTGACAATCAAGGCAGTAGTCAGAAGATGTAAGTAAGCAGACCTAGAAGAGGCAATCAATATGTGACACCTCTTATGGAAAGTAAACCTGTATTGGTAAAGATAAGTAACAGTTGCTGCTATAACAGACAAGCCCCTAAACTTTAATGGTTTAATGCAGGGAAAGTTGATTTTTTTTTTTTACTCAAGCAAAGTCCACTTAGATATTCTTGAACAGGTGGAAAACCTTGCCATCATCTTTCAGGGACCCAGGCTCCTCCCTTCTTATGGTTCCATCATCTCTTGGCCTTGGAGCTTCTCTTGGGTCTTCTGCATCCAGAGAGAGAGTGTGGAGAATCTCACAGGAGGTTTTTGTGGGTTGAGCTGAGAGGTGGCAAACGTCACTTCTGCTTGCAGTCTGTTGGCCAGAACCCAGGCTTTTGGCCAGAGCTCAGTAGAATTCAGGTATACCTTACTTCAAGGGAGGCTCTTATATGAAGTCTGGTTGGATGTTCAGGAGGTAGAAGACATAGGCTTTGGTGCCACAGACGTTTCCAGAGGGTACATGAGAAATGTGTTTGAGGCACGGAATTGGGAAGGTTGCCCTTTGCTGGTATCTGACCCAACTTAAGTGACGTGGGTGGAGGGCAGAGAGAATATCTGAATTGCTACTGCACTCTGCTGATTTCTTTCCAGGGACAGATTTGCAGCCCCCGCGGTGGAGACCCGTCCCAGCATCTGGGGAGAGTGCCCACCGAAGTTTGCTACCAAGCTGGGCCGAGCCGTAGTCAAAGAGGGACAGATGGGACGGTTCTCCTGCAAGATCACTGGCCGGCCCCAACCCCAGGTCACGTGGCTCAAGGTGAGGTTTTATCTGCCCCAACTCTGGCCCAGGCCTGGGGACCCTGAATGTGGAGGGTTAGGCCCTTGGACCGACAGGAGTCTGTCTTTCCAGTCAGTTCCTTCTGTTTCAACTCTAGTCGTTCTCTAGGGTTCTCTGTAGGTCAGTAGTCATGCTTCTTCTTGCCCCTATTTGGACACTCTGCCTCTGTTACTCAGCCATCAATGTCCTGTAATCCATATACTCCCCAAATAGCATTAAACTTCTGAGTCAGTGCAGACATGACCATGTCAAGAGAGTGGAATTTGAAGTCATGAGACTAGGTTTCAAGCCACAGCTCCGTCATTCGTGAAACATGTGATGCAGGGCAAGTCATTTGTCTCTTGGAACCCTGGTCTCCTTATCTGTGAGGCAGAGATGATCCCACCTATCTCAAAATACTGTCTGGAGTGTTTCATTCAGGGCTGGACAAGGTGAAGGCAGAGCAGAGGAGAGGGGGATCAGGGCCTTGAGGAGATGTGGGGAACATTTGGGATCAAGGCCTGCGAGAGTCGCTTTCATAGATGGAACTCCTGGATGAAAATGAGTGATGGGACACTTTTAGCTATTTCCTAATTCTCCTGGACTGACCCTGGAAAAAGAATAAAGGAGAGGGAGGCAAAGCAGAACCAAAGTGAGGAATGTAGGATGTCCTAGGCTCCTTTGGAACTAGGGCTCCTTTGGAACAACTTCCATATGCCTGCTCTAAGCTGGACCTGATGCCGCACCACACACATAGACCTCAAGTCAGGGCCCTTGGATTGTCCAAGGACTCCTCTCTGAGCACGTTGACAGAGCCCAGAGCAAAGGGTTCTGCCTGTGCCTGGCGTCTGTCCCCCCAGGATTGGCAGGAGGTAGGATAGTGCCAAAAGGTAAACAGGTTTCTCTGACCAAACTACCCTCTGCCCATCCACAGGGAGATGTTCCCCTGAAGCCAAGTGCCCGTGTATCTATGTCTGAGAAGAATGGGGTACAAGTTCTGGAAATCCATGAGGTCAGCCGAGATGATGTGGGAGTGTACACGTGCATGGTGGTGAATGGGTCGGGGAAGGCCTCCATGTCGGCCGAGCTTTCTATCCAAGGTATCGACTGGTGGGCAGGCCAGTGCAGAAGGCCCCTCCTAGAAGGAGCTGCTGTTCATTACAGATCTGTGTGACACTGACCCGCCCACATACCCATGCCTTTTCTAGGGGCGAGATCTTGAACTTAGTCACTGCACTGTGCCCCACGCCTGTGTCTGCAGCCTTTTCTTCTTGCTCAGACTCTTTTTTGTATCTCTAATTGCCACTGGAAAAGTCGACGTTGCTCATGTCTCACCATCACCTCAACTTTAACCTGCCTAAGATTTAACTTATCATCTACTCCGTCCTTCTCTTCAAGTCTTCCCTCAACTTAACTCTTTCTACCCCTGGATTCTGCTTTTCCTTCTCACCCGGGCTGGGCATTTCAGCATCTCCTTTGACTCTTGCCTCCTCCTTGCTGTAGGCATCAGCCCCTATCAGTTCTCCCTAGGAAATCTCTTTGAATATGTCTCCTCTTTGCATTCCCCTTGGCTCCGCCATATCCAGCCTGTGGAAGCAGGAGTGTGGGCAGGGAAGGGGATTGGCATCACTCCGCAGAGTGGGAACCTTGAGCAAGGTGGGATTTGGGGGGGTCAGGGAGAGAAATGACCTTCAATCTCCTCTTCCTGTCTCAGAAACGATTCCTCCTTGCTCTCTTCACCATTGATGTCTCAGGTGTTTTTCTCAACTCACAGAGAGTTCTACGTTGCAACCCTGGACATAATATATATATATAAACATATCAAACTGAAACAAGTTTCATAAAACAATCCCGAGTTGTACTATGTACAGTATGTGCTGGTATTCTCTATTCCATCCTATACTATCAAAAGTCCTGGTCCTGAAAGAAGTAGACTTTACAGATCACCATGGGATGGAGACTCGCTGTTGGACATTGAGAAGAGTGATTTAACCACTCCCTCTACTTGCCCTAGCACTGAATTAAAGAACTGCTCTCTTCTCAGATTCTTAATGGCAAAATGATATGTTGCCTGGGATATGTTTTAAGATACTCCCGGGGGAACCTGAGTGGCTCAGTCGGTTAAGCGTCCAACTTCGGCTCAAGTCATAATCTCATGGGTCATGAGTTTGAGCCCCATATCGGGCTCTCTGCTGTCAGAGCAGAACCCACTTCAGATCCTCTGTCCCCCTCTTTCTCTGCCCTTCCCCTTCTGGTTCTCTCTCTGTCTCTCTCTCAAAATAAATAAATAAACTTATTAAAAAATACTCCCAGAAGAAATTCCTCTAAAAACCAAAACAAAAAGGGATAAGAAGGACTGGTAAAATGTCACTATTTTTTAAATCTGAGTGATGGCTTTCAGAGTTTGTTATATCCTCTCTACTAGTGTATGTTTTGAAATTTTCCATAATAAAATTTTAAAAAAACAATGTGGCAGGAAAAAATATATGGTATTTTTTTCTCTTTGAAGAACTGACTGTATTTTTTTTTTCAATGTTTATTTTTGAGAGACAGAGACAGAGTATGAGCGGGGGAGGGGCAGAGAGAGAGGGAGACCCAGAATCCAAAGCAGGCTCCAAGCTCTTAGCTTGTCAGCACAGAGCTGGACGTAGAGCTCAAACTCACAGACCACAAGATCATGACCTGAGCTGTTGGATGCTTAACCGACTGAGCCACGCAGGCGCCCCATCCCTGTATATTTTTAAAGCAAGTATTTGTGAAAACTGGTCACTTTGGGAGGTTTGTTTTCTAGGGCCATATGTAAGTCAAACTGTTTGGGTTTGAACTTTTCAGATGTTTATTTTTGTTTGTCCCATAATTGGTTTCCTTCTGTGGCTAGTGAACGGGACAGGTCCCGTGGCGCAGAGTATGGCCACTGAGGCCACCGTAGATGGCCCAGGGAAGCCCTGGAAATGTTGACATTGTCTCAGGGGAGGGCTCAGAGGAGCTCATCAGATCCACCTGAGTAGTTCAGGACCAGGAAGCTGAGGGAGTGAGGGAGGTAGGAGTGGAGGTGAGGGGCAGAGTGGGAGCTGGGGACGTGAACACTCCATAAGAAATGAAAAACAGTGTTGTCTTATCACTTTCTCCTCTCGGTACCTGTAATATTCCACTAACAGTCTACCCCTCTCCCTTTTTCCAGGTTTGGACAATGCCAATAGGTATGTCTAGGGTTTGTAGTCGTTGTTTCCATCTTGGGATGCCCTGCAAGAAAAGAGGTTGTAATGGAGAAATGCCTCGAATTCCCGAGTCGTCATATAGGAGGGAGAACTGACTGTTGGGGGACATGGTTGTGTTTGGTCTCATTCTCCTGTTGCAGTAGGCCATACAGGTTCTGTAGTAGGTTTGCCATCGTGGTGAGACTCTTGAAGACACAATGCTGTCATCTTTCCCAGAGTCTGGCCAATGCCTTTACCAGTTAGCAGTCATTAGGAAGGGTGCTGTGCCAGGCAGAATCCACTCGCCCATGTAGCACGTCTTCACCAGGAGCTTCCTTGCCCATGCGTGAGGCCCGGGGCTAGACGCTGGGTCTGCAGGGTGGGCAGACATCTGGTGGAGAGAAGGGGCTTTCAGCGGAGCTGCCATAGTTACCAGCTGCCATGCATCTGAGGAAGGGTAATGGGCAGCGCTAATTTAGATTAGAGGTTCAGAGAAGCCCATCCTGAACACTTGACATTGAGCTCAGGCCCTTGAAGGGTGGTATTAACCAGAAGAGGAAAAGCTCAGGGAGAGAGTATTCTCAGGAGAGGGGTGGCACGGAGGGGAGCCGCAAGAGCACGTGTGTGGCTGTAGCGTGGTAGGCGTCGAAAATAGTCTCGTGAGGTCCAGGAGGCAGCAGGAGCCGGCTCACATGGGCCATCTTGAGAAGCTCACTTTTATTCTCAGTGCACCCAAGATCAGCTGTGCTTCTCATGCAGAATCCAAAATGGATGCAGAGAACCAAATGGATCAGAGGGGGCCAGCGGGGACAAGGGGGAGCCAGTTGTGTGGTGGGAACTAGGGTGGCACTTGGGTGGAGGGGGAGAAAAAAGGCTGATTGGGTAAGTGCAGACAGGACATTCTGGATTGGGATGAGGGGCAGGGAAGTGTCAGGAATGACTGCTTGCCTTCTGGGTTGGGAAGCCGAGAAAGCTGCAGAGAGAGACCTTTGCCTGTACTCTGTCTTAATTGGTAGGCTTTCATGATCCCTGGAGTCTGTGCCGTGAAGAGTAGTGTTTGTGAGTAACCAGATGATCATTCTATTTCTCCTCCTCCCTCCCCGTTGCCCGCCCCTCCCCCTGCCAAACCACCACCACACAGGTCATTTGTGAGAGGAACAAAGGCAGCCAAATCAGATATCAGGAAGGAAGTGACCAATGGAGCGACGCAGGGGCCGAAACTGGGCAGCCTGGAGCCTGCAGCTGAAAGAAAAAACTGCTCCGGCACCCAGAGAGGTGGCTCCCCGACCTGGGCTACAGGTAGCCATCCTCAGCCCCTTCGGGATGCATCCAAGCTGGAGCCGTCTGGGGACCAACCTAGGAAAGCCCTGAGCAGCCCCATCCTGCAGAAGACTTCCAGCACCATCACCCTGCAGGCCGCAAAAGTCCAGCCGGAACCAAGAGCACTGGCCTCGGGCACCCTCTCTCCTTCTGGAGAAGACGGGGAGAGGCCAGCTGCCCCTCCTCCGGCCACCCTCCCCACCAGGCATTCTGGCCTGGGAAGCCAGGAGGTTGTGAGCAATGTTGCTACCAGGAAAATCCCCATGGAGAGCCGGAGGGATTACACATTCCCCAAATTTGAAAGCAAGCCCCAAAGCCAGGAAGTCAGTGAAGATCAAATAGTCAAGTTCAGATGTGAGGGTGAGTAGAGCTGAAGAGGGTCACTGCCCCAGCCCACCTCACCAATGTAGCCCCTGGGTGGCTACTCCCTCCCACCTGGCCCAGAAGCCACCTCACAGGGGTCTTCCCTCAGGAAGGACTCAGTCTAGTAATGTGCCTTGTTCTGGAGAAACACCCAGCAGTGGCCCGATGTTCATTGTTGGATAGGGCCTCGGCCCTGTGCCCTAATTCTTACCACTCTAGAGGGGAAAACCCATCATCAATATCACCATCAAAAAACAAGCCACAGGGGCTCCTCTTTTCTCCCTTCTGCTGGCTTTGGCTGATCTGGAGACCTGGCTTGTCTTCCTATGTCTGTCCTCCCCAAGGACCCTGCCTCCATCTTGAGATGTTTACTCCTGCACAGTGCAGGGTGAGGGCTAAGAGCCTCTTCAGTGGGAGGGCAGCTCACACCAGCCCTAGCTCCTCCCATGGGCCCAGCCTGCCGCCCGCCCCACTGGCACAGTACGCTTTCTGGGAGCCTCATGCCCTTTGCCTGGCCCTGTAGTTTCAGGGACCCCGAAGCCTGAAGTGACCTGGTTCCTGGAAGGTGCCCCCGTGAGAAGACGAGAAGGCATCGTTGAGGTTTATGAAGAAGGCGGATGCCATCACCTCTGCCTGCTCAGAGCGCGGGCCAGGGACAGTGGGAACTACAGCTGCATGGCCTCCAATGTCCAAGGCCAGGTGTCCTGTGGCTGGACTCTCTTGGTGAAACGTGAGTACACTCCTCCAGTCACCCTGGGTTTTCTGTGGTGGGGCCATCCATGGGGTGCTTCCTACACCACAGGAGTGTCACCCCCTACCACTCCCACGCAGGGTGTACAACTCCACAGAAGCACCGTCCCCACCCACATGCCAAGGCCAAAGTCATTGCTCCAGGACCGTGACTCCTGATCAGGAGTTCACGCCACAGTCCCCTCAGAATAAGCATGCCCACACCCCATGCCCAGCCCTGCCCAGAGCTCCCTTTTCTGGGTTCCTCAGCTGTCCAAGGAGTGCCATGACTCATTCTTGTAACCACAGAGAACCAAATGTTCACTAAATATACACATTTAGAGTCATAGGAGACGATGTGGGATCCCGCATCTTTTATGTTTACTGAAATATCTGTTTATAAAAGTTATGCATGTTCACGGTGGGGGATTTAAACACAAGATGGTCTTATGACTCAGAAACATTAAAAGGTATTTTAATGTCTTTAAAACAAAATCGTCATTGTGCTGTTTGTATACTGCTTTCTATTCTAATTTGTTCATGTTACATAAGCATCTTTCTATACGATTTCTTTCTATATTACCTTAATATTCTTCAAAAACATGATTTTTAAAAAGTGTTTGCATACTTATTTTTAAGAAAGAGAGAGGAAGGGGCAGAGAGAGAGGGAGACACAGAATCCCAAACGTGGAGCTCAAACTCACGAACCATGAGATTGTGACCTGGGCCGAAACCAAGAGTCAGACACTTAACCGACTGAGCCATCCGGGCACACCTCAAAAACATGACTTGAACAGTCATATGATATTTCATAGAATAGCGTATCTGATTTAGGCTTGCTCTTATCATTGAATATTTATGTTGTTTCCATTTTTTCACTGTCGTAACAAAACTGTGATAAATATCCTTATACCCATCTATCTCTATAAAATTTCCTCCTTATTTTGAATGCTACTTAGGGACCCTCAGCCCATTGAGGAACATATTAAACCACAGGGATAGAGTCAGCAAATTTCAGGCTGTTGGAAGTTCTATGGGACAAATACCCTTTGCCTATTTTTTTCAACAAATAAATTGCAAGAAAAAGAGGAGGAAGGAAAATTTCCAATTGGAAACTTTGATGAAAAGATACATGAGATATCAACAGTTGTAATCCATGGACTTTCTGTGGATCCTGATTGAGACACCTTTAAAAATGTTTTTTAAATGACAACACAAGGAAAATTTGAGCATCCACAAGATATTTGATATAAAGGAATTAGTGCTATTTTTAAGATACGATGGTCTTGTGGGGTTTTTTTTAAGTCTGTGCAGTTTAGAAATATGAATTGAGTTATTTACTGGTGAAATAATATGATTTCTGATATTTTCTTCAGAAATAATCCATGTGTAGTGGGAGCTGGTGGGCATAAAAATGATATGAGATTGGCCATGAGTTGATAATTATTAAATTTGAGAAACAGGTATATGATAATCCACTGTACTGCCCTCTTTACTAGAGTGTATGTTTGAAATTTGCCATAATAAATGTTTCCAGAAAAAGAAAGGAAAAGAAAAGAACTTAGTGCTTCATCCATACAGTAGGATTCCATGCAGCCAGTAAAACAAATATGGCGGATCTGTGGGCTCTGATGGTGAAGCATGTCCAAGATATACCAGTAAGGGAGAAGAGCCAAGTGCAGAGCTGTGTGTATCATATGCTATTTGCACAAAAGGAAAAGAATCTATTTAGATATGTGCACACAGATGCTTATGTGTGCATAAAACATTTCTGGAAGGGTCCACGACTTGTCTCAAGGAAGGGAAACTGGGGATTCTTAGGAAGAGGTGGGGGTAATCTTACTTCTCACTACATGAATACAGTTGGTTTACTTCTCAATTGGGATTTTTCCTAGGTTCATGAATTTCTTCATAAGAAATAGTATCCGTTCCATTTGGAGGTGGGAGTTCCTATAGAGTTCACAAGTGCAAGAGCCTGAGCCTCATCATCCCAGGCTCTATGCATGGGATGGACACATGGCATCATGTCCACCGAAAGTTAAAAAGCATCATTTTGCAAACCAACATTGTTGGAGTGTTAACTAGCATTATTATTAAATGGAAGCTGTGCATCAAGACTCTCCTTACAGTCAGGTGGGGATGAAAGAGAATGTGGTCTTCAGAGCTACCACAGACCCCGGGGCAAACGGGATGGGAATTAAGCCTGACACAAAGCTGGCTCTTCTCACCAACAGTCAGCTGTTTGTTTTTGAATGAAAGCTGCTCAGAATGTTGTAAGTCTTTGGTTAATGCCCAGAGTTCAGAAGAAGTTGAATTTGACTGTGTTTGCCAGTGTCCTTGTCACTTGTATGGAGGAGTGGATTTTAGAAGCCCTTATGCTGTCATTGCAAAAGTACTTCTCGACTCCCCCTCCTCCTGGAGACAGTGGCTGGTCTAAAACTGTTCCTGATGACTTCACCAGCATGCAGGTCACCTGACACGTGTCTTTTCACCTTCTCTTGCAACACCCTCTTTCTCCCTTTTGTCCTGTTGCTGCAGAAGAGCTGTCTGCCTCTCTTACCTGGACTTCCCTCTCCATCCCTTCCTCTCTCTACAAAGATCTTATTTAATGATGATTTACTCTCCCATCATTTCTTCAATCTGTCTCCCTCTCTTTATCCAGAGTCTCTCTCACTTCTCCCTAGAAGCATGCTCTGGTCTTCCCTATGCTGAAAAAGGAAAGAAAGTCTTCCTTCTGCTCGACGGCCCCTGAAGCTCCTCCTTGATTTCTCCACTTTCACCCCAAACTTGCTGCAGCTGTAGTATTGATGCACAGCTTCCATTTGATAACAACAGCTCACACTCTGCAAAGGCCTGCTCAACGTGCCAGGCTTTGTGCTAACATTTGTGCTAGCTTTGTGCTAAATGCTTTCTCTCTGGGGGCGCCTGGGTGGCTCAGTCGGTTGAGCGTCCGACTTCGGCTCAGGTCATGATCTCGTGGTTTGTGGGTTCGAGCCCCGCGTCGGGCTCTGTGCTGACAGCTCAGAGCCTGGAGGCTGCTTCGGATTCTATGTCTCCCTCTCTTTCTGCCCCTCCCCCACTAGTTTTCTCTCTCTCTCTCTCTCTCTCTCTCATAAGTAAATGAGCATTAAAAAAATTTTTGTTTTAAATGACTTTGATTTTGGGTACCTGGGTGACTCAGTCGGTTAAGCGTCCGACTTCAGCTCAGGTCATGATCTCATGGTTCGTGGGTTCGAGCCCCGCGTCAGGCTCTGTACTGACAGCTCGGAGCCTGGAGCTTGCTTCAGTTTCTGTGTCTCCTTCTCTCTCTGCCCCTCCCCCACTTGTGCTCTGTCTCTGTCTCTCAAAAATAAATGTAAAATAAATAAATAAATAAATGCTTTATCTCTGTTATTCCATTCAGTTATCCCAACAGTCTCGTGAGATCATTGTAGTCACACCCATGTTCCAGATGAGAATACTAAGCTGTAATGAAGCTAAATGACTTGTTGGAGGTCACACACCTTGTGAAAGGTGGCATATTTCTTACCCATGTTGGTCTGACAAAGAAGTCCGTATTTTTTCAATGGCTGTCTACGGCATTTCCCTGGGAGGGAATTTGATGTTGGCTAGGAAAAGGGATAGAAGTGCCTTCCCACAGCTCTCGAGGTAGTCTGTTCATCCCTTCCCTCAGTGGCAGTGAAGATCACATGCACCATCATTCTGACTGTAGCTGCTCTCCTGTGGCCTTCTCTCCCCGTAGGGGAGCTCTGGTGTGGGGGTAGAAGGGCGGATGTAGCTGGGCAAAAAGCCTGTCTTCACCATTGGACTTAACCTGGTCTGTAAAGTGAGCTTAAGATAGCAACCTCATGGCACTGCCACAGTCACATCTAGAAAAGTACTTGGCACATAGTAAGCCCTCAAGTACCCGTGTTTGCCCTTAAACTCCTACAGTATAATATGGCTTACCCCTCACCACTGCCTAGACTAGCTTCTCTTGAAAAGCACTGGTGACGCTTTTTTTTAATGTTCATTTTTGAGAGAGAGAGAGAGAGAGTGGGGAAAGGGCAGAGAGAGAGGGAGACAGAGGATCCAAAGCAGGCTCTGCACTGACGGTGGACAGTCTGACGCGGGGCTTACAAGCTGTGAGATCATGACCTGAGCCAAAGACAGACGCTGAACCGACTGAGCCACCCCACTGCTGAGGCCTCGTCTAATCACCAAACCCATTTCCTCTTCTCAGCTGTCAGCCACCTTGACGTTTCTGCAGCATGTTCCAGTTGTAGAAGAGATTATTCCTATTGCTCTTAGTTAAGATCCCCAAACTAC
This sequence comes from Panthera uncia, assembly GCF_023721935.1. Classification (NCBI taxonomy): domain Eukaryota; kingdom Metazoa; phylum Chordata; class Mammalia; order Carnivora; family Felidae; genus Panthera; species Panthera uncia. Next base: position 67,900,317 of record NC_064810.1, on the reverse strand, counting down.
AAAATGCTCCCCAATTCACCAATGTAGAGGGCTTCTGGAAAGTTCAGCTCAGTCGTTCTCGAATATGCATCAGAATCATGAGGGAACTTAGTAATGCATAGTCCCAGGCCCCCAGTGGTCCTGAACCATCGGCTTAGGTTGGAAAACTACAACACACGTGAGTCTTTGTCCTGGAATTGGAAAAAATAGTAATTAAAACTGAAATGTCCTTACCAGTGGGCATGTTGTCTCTACAAGTACAAAGATATTCCCAAGATTGTGCAGGTCTGATAGAATATGTTAAAGGAGAGAAGGGGCAAGAGAAAGTGAGGAAGAAGTTTTGTGGATGCTCCAGGACGCAAAAGGAAGCCAACCTAGGAGGTGCCTGAGTCCCGGGTGCGGGGCGGGGGTTGGGGGAAGGGGTGCAGGCCCGTGTCCTGAGCACTCCCAGACCTGGGCTGTTCTGTGACTGTGAAATAGCCCCTGCCGCTTTCTCTGCCTCCCAGTCCAGGTCTCCACACCTGTGGTGCTGCCTGCCTCCAAGTGTGAAGATAGGTTAAGGTCCAGCCAGGCTCCTAAGGAAGCTCCGGGTGTTTGGGGCAGCGAGGTATCTGCCTATGAGGCTCAGGGTGACTGCAGTCTGTCACCAGAGCAGGCCAGGGTGGTCTGAGGTGGCCTGTCTGTTCTTTGCCCTTGCAGAGCTGGCCATGATGGAAGTGGCTCCCTCATTCTCCAGTGTCCTGAAGGACTGCACTGTCATTGAGGGCCAGGACTTTGTGCTGCAGTGCTCAGTGCAGGGGATCCCGGTCCCCCAAATCACTTGGCTGCTCAATGGTGAGTTCCCCCTGCTCCAGCCCTCTGGGTCCTTTGGCCCTGCCTGCATTCTCACTTGGCTTTCCCCCATTTATTACTCAGAACCATCTATGCATAAGTAGGAAATGCTGGGTACAGAGGTCACAGGGTGCAGAAAGATCACAGCCTACTATTGTCCGGCTGGGGACACTGGACAAGTTACTATTCCTATCTGAGCATTGAGCTCTGGAAACATGGGAATAACATCAACTACCTTCCAGAGTGGCAGATGTGAAAATTAAGTTAGTTCCGTAATACAAAAAAGTTAACGTGCCTGGTACATGGGTGCACAGGCAATTTGGTTCATTTTTGTGGCCAGGCTCATAGTAGACCCTCAATAAACATTTGTTGAGTCAATAAATGAACAAATTAAATTAGTGAACCACACTAGAAGTTACTCATGGAACCTCACCTTTTATTTAGCGGCAGTTGGTTTGGGGATTCATAGACCAGTAATTTTTTTAATGGTATAGTCCTAGAGAGACATGCCAACTTTTTGTTTGTTTGTTTTTGCCTGGTAAGGTCTTTTGGAAAAAAATTGGTTATCTTGTACTATCACTCTTCTCTTTTTAAAAAAGCCTTTCAATTCCAAAATTATGGGAGGAATCTAATTTTAGAACTAACAACACTTCATAACATTGATGCCATTGAGCAGCGTCTGCTTTGGGGATCCACAAGGAGGGTGAAGGGGCCCCTGCCCATCAGGAGACAAAGGGCACTTCTCCTCTACTGTCGAGTGGTCGGATGACCTTGGACACCCCACTTTACCTCTCTGGGCATCAGCTTCTTTATGGGTGAGGAAATGGGCTGGAACAAAAGGTTTGGGACCTCAGCCAGTTTTCAGGGCTGATAGAATATGCCCCTCAAGGGACAGCGGCACCTGTCACCTATGCACCAAATAGCCCCTAGTTGTTTATCCCGTTGACGTGTTACTTATAAACCTTCCTAGTTGGTATGGTTTGCTTAGGCTGTGGTAGAAATTATCTCTAGTGAGTGAGAGAAGGTTCCATGTAGTCTTTCTATGTGTCATCTTCTTGGACAAATAAGTGAAAATTGAGGTCGCCCTTCCCTCCACTCCTCACTATGGACAGAGCTTCTGTCGGATCCTGTGACTGACTACAAACAGGCAGCCTCCTTGCAGCTGGAACAGAACATGGGCATAAAAGACTAGTCAAGGATCTGAGTAAGAGAGTTTCACTTCCATCTGGCTCAGAATCCAGACCAGAGGTCCAGACACATTTTCTATAAAGGGCCAGATAGTAAATATTTTCAGCTTTGCTGGCCATACAGCCTCTGTCACAACTACTCAACTGTGCTACTGTGGCATAAAAGCAGCCAGAGGCAAGTTGTAAATGAATAAGTATGGCAGTGTTGCAATAAAACTTTATTTGTGGACACTGAAATGTGAATTTCATATGATTTTCACGGATCACAAAATATTTTACCTTTGATTTTTTTTCAACGATTTAAAATATGTAAGAACTATTCTTAGCTTGCAGACCATACAAAGGCAGGCTGAAGATCAGATTGGGCCTATGAGCAATAGTTTGCTGACCCCTGGTCTGCACCCCTCAGGACTGGGAAAAGCAACCCCACCTTCTTATTCTTGGTGAATCTTGGCATTTCCACACCATTACCACTAGAGGGAGAGCGTGCTCAAGTTCCCTTGGCTGCTGACTCTGGTCTTCCCAGTCTTGGGGTCCGAGAGTTCTGGGTCTCCCAATTCTATAATTCTGAGTGCCCTGAGCCAACAGCTCCTTTCTGGGGGCTACCATTCCATCCCACGCTTGTAGGGCCAAAATGAGTTACCCCCCAGTAACAAAAGAGGTCTCAAACATTTTATTGGCACATTTCGACAGCAGAGGCCCTTTGATGGCAGTCATGGAATGTACTGGTATTCTCAAGGAAGATAGGTTTTAGGGCATCATTTTCACAAAAAGCAAAGAGTAGTGTTCAGTCATCTCAGTAGCAGGATCCTGACCCCCTTCATGAAGTGCAGTAGGTAGGGCAGAATCTCTTCTCTCCTGCCCTATGGCATGCTTGCTTGGCAGTCTCTGCAGACTGTCCCAGAGACACAAAGTGTTGCTATGTGCATAAGAAAACATTGCATTGCAGGGAGAGGACTTCTTTCTGCACTTTGTCCCTCCCCTACCGCCCATCCTCAATTTTATGAAATGCAAACCAGGACCCTGGGGCCTGACAAGGGAAGAAATTGACAGTTGCTTCCTATATGGTGAATGGACACATTCCTGTTCTAAGGCCAGAATATTCAGTAATGAGATTTTTTTTTTCCCCCTGGAAATGAAAGCTGACATCCTGGAATGATAAAGTCCCAGGAACATATAGCATTAAGGAAACCAATGACGTTCATAGCATGTGCCTCTATCTCCATGAAGGACTTTATGTGACCGGAATAAAGGGCATCTTGTAGCAGGGACTCTGAGAAGAAGGGACTAGAGTCATTTTAGTTTCCCATATTTATCTTTTCCATGGACCCTAAAATGTACTGAAATGGACCCAACTGCAACATCAGGTGGAGGTCACACAACTGCCTTCTGATGAATATCTGCAGTGGGAATTAAGTCATTATTTCTGGAGATGTCTAAAAGGAGCCAGGAGCCTCATGTTGTCTGGGTGAGGCCTGTTGTGCCTGAAGCTGGGCTGTGGGCCAGATGACCCTGTAAGATTCTTTCCAGGCTCAGAATTCTGTGAAGTCCAGGATGTGGATGTAAGGACTGTTTGTTTAAACAAAATGCACAGAACTATGTCCCTTTCCCTTCTGCATTCTCAATGCCTCCAGAATCTCCCCCCACAGTCCTGCCTGCCCCAGCCTTGCTCCTGCACCTCCCTCCATGGCACCTGCAAGCCTCTGTCCAGCTGGCTAGGAGTGGGCCTGCCATGTCATCGGTCCCCGGTGGATCTGAGCAAGCGTGGTGACATGACAGCAGCAGCCCTGCAGAGGACAGGGCTCACATCCCCTCCACTGGAAACCCCTTGGCCTGAGCCCTCCTGTGCTTGCCTCCACAGAGCAGCCCATCCAGTACGCTCACTCCTCCTGTGAGGCCGGCGTGGCCGAGCTCCACATCCAGGACGCCCTGCCGGAGGACGATGGCATCTACACCTGTCTGGCCAAGAACACCTTGGGGCAGGTGTCCTGCAGCGCCCGGGTCACTGTCCATGGTAGGAGCCTCTGGGCACCTCTCTAGAAGCACCTTTGCTGTAGACATCTGCTTTGGAGAAAGAGCACTGCACCTGAAGGCAGGCAGGTGGAGGAAATAGCCTCTAGAATGGCCTCACAGTGACAGGGGTTTGCCAGGGCAGATGAATATTCAAAAGCCAATTCCCCACCTCCTCACCCGACCTGGGCTAGGGAAGATTCAAGGGAAGGAGGCAAGGGCTCCCTTGGCTGAAGAAGCTCCCAGTGTGAAGACTTTGCACACTGAAAAATGACTTAGGAGGAGTACTCACGTACTCCCTTAGGACTTAGGTGTCTCACAAATGCCACCTCCCGTGCTGGGGGCTACTGGGTAACAGAGTGCTGGTATTGAGGCTTTGAGAGGGTTGCAGGTTGTTCCCCTTTTCCTTCTGCCCCTGCTCCTCCCCACCAGCCTGGGCTCATTTTCATACATCACCAGCATGGTGTCCAGTAATCTGATTATCATGGTCATCCATTGATCCTCGCCAAGCCCTTAGTCCCAGGAAGTTTCAGGGGAGCCACCGCACTCAAGACACAGCTGTCTGCGCTGTGGTGTCAGCAGGCATGGTGACAGTGCCTGGGGAATGCTTCCCAGGGCCAGGGTGTTCAGGTAAGCCTGCCTCCCCACCCTCACCCCAGCCTGGGCCCCCAGCTCCTGGGTGTGACTGGGGCCTGGGTGCTTGAACCGGGTGCACTGTGCTCTGTTTTCCCAGCAGACTGGCAGGAGACCATGTCTCTTCTCTCCATCCCCCAGGGTTCAGGCCTCATGGGGAGAGTCTCCCTGTAACGTGAACAGCCACCTTCTGGGAGGCCACAGGACATGGTTTCATTGAAAAGAGCAAGAGGAAAATCATGTGCTGGTTACTACCTTAAATGCTTTCTTCTTTAGACCTCAGCAGCCCTGGGGAGGGCAGTGCTCTCCCTCTTTTACACAGAAGGGTCTGGAGGTCTCAAAAAGTTAATGCAACTTGCCTACGCACACAGGCTAACAAGTGGAGCTGGCCTTTCAGACCCACATCCTCATGACCCCAAGCCTGTGCTCATTCCCATGCCTGGCCCTTTTCTAGAGCATGCATCCTCTGGCCCAAAGGGAGAGTCTGGGCCCCGTGGGCTCAGCAGTGTCACCCCTTAGGGATTAAGGGACTCATGGTGAGGCTGGCTCTGTGAGGTGCCCTGCCAAGAAAGGGCACATGCCCTGGCCTCCCCAATATCTCTGAAGTTCTCTGGCATGGAGTCATCACTCGGGACCTGGCCTCTGCTTCCTTTCAGGAAGCTGTTCACACCCAGGTGGGAGCCTGAGTCTGACACCTGGGAATTTGTCAGCCAGAATTCTGGCTGTCATTATCTATCCCCTTTATCCTCACAGATCTCATTTCATGGCTCTTTGAGGGGCCTCGGGAAATTGTAGTAATGAAACAAGAAGAGATCTGAGCCTCCTCTCCTTGGCAGCGGCCCTCACCTTCCCGACAGGGGACTCTCCTTGGAGGTCCACACGGCCTACCCCACAGTCTAGTAACAGGCGAGAGGGCCAGAATGACGTGTGATGAGTCTACTGTCTGAGACTCTCCCGGCTAGCTTCAGCCAGCGGCCCTGCTAATCCAGTGCCTGTCCCCACTTGCCTGGCTTTAGATTGGATTAAAGAGACCCAGCTGGGCTAATAGCCCTACTGGAGGTGGGGGTCCCCAAAGGATCAAGGGGTCTTTGGGGCTGTCCTCCATGTCCCCAGGTCTGTGGGAGGAGTGAGGCTGGGGTGATTGCCTATCCAAACATGTTTTAAAGCAGAAACAGGTCCTCAGCAAGAACTCTGCCAGAGCCCTTTGGGTTTGCTCTGAGGACAGCCCTGCGTGGGTGAGAACTCCCTCCCGGTGTGGGGATTTACTGGCCTGTGAAGGCCAAACAGAGGCTGAGATACCATAAATGGTGAAGCAGGCTGAGAGACGCAGCCACGTGCTCGAGCCGCAGGGCTGGGCCATCTGCACAGGAGTGGGGTGGGCTGAGCCTGCCTGCCGCCGTGGTACCCCGGGCCCTGCCCCAAGGCGGCTCAGCTCAGGGCTGGGGGCGGCTGAAGGCTCTACTCTACCGAGTGCTGTTCCAGCCTCCGCGTAGCTGCCCAGGGTCTGGCCTTTCTGCTACCCTCAACGTGCTGCGGGCCACAGTCTCATCGTGGCTGTGCAGCAGGCTGCCCAGTGACCTGAGTTCCATTCGACTCTCCGGGCCTCATCTTCCTCTTCTGTGCAGTGGGGACACTGATAGTCACAGTCCCCAGTACTGTGAGGATTAAGTTAATGAATGCATGTAATGTCTTCTGAACAGAGGACGTGCTCAGTGTATGCTGACCCCCACTTTTAAACAAGGTAAAATGCCAAGTCTAACCAGTTTTACCAAAGGACTAACTTTGCGACAGTGGATAGGTAATTGTGTGACGGTCTGTATACCTGTTCGTTGGTTTCTAGTGAAGGGAGAAAATCAGAATCAGAGAAGGGAGGCATTGGGCCAGACAGGAGAACCAGAGGAGCAAGCCATTCTAGGGACTCTGGCCACGAGAGGGCGCCCTTGAGCAGAGTGCCCTCTCTGGTTTCCAGGGAGAGGTGGTTTCCAGGGCGGCTCTGCTGTAGGCAAGATGAGCGGGAGAGTCCCACAGATGTTGAGGAAGGCCAGGCATGGATGTGCTCTTTGTCACCTCTTTAGCCAAGGTTTTGTAATCCAGAAATCGCTGGCCCAGCACTCTGACATGATTTCTGCAGCCAGCTTACCCGGCTTTCTCTGCCTCCTCTCCACGGCAACCCCTTTCTCCAAACTCTGTCTATCTCCCCCAACAGATGTCACTTCCTCTAGGAAGCCCTACCTGGTATCCCCAGAATGAGTTATCTTACTGGCTGAAGCACCCTTATCACTGTGCTTATTTGTCAGTAAATCTGTACTGAACCCCTGCTTTGTGCCAGACATCATTCTGGGGAGGCTGCCATGGGCAGGATTGATAAGCTCTGCCTTCATGGTGTGTACATTCTGATGGGGAGACACCCAACAACCAGCACCTGGTTTAATCCAATACTGACATAGAAAGGTACAAGGGGTCCTTTTGGATGGTGGGTGGTGAAGGAAGGCTCTAGGCAGAGGTAACTTTTGAACAGAGACTTCAGTGAGCTGGAGAGAGTGCTCCAAAAGCAGGCAGTACAGTAAGTGCAAAGGCCCTAAAATTCAGAACAAGATCAGCCTGTTCAAGGAACAGTGAGATAAACCATGTGGCTGGAGCATGGTGAGTGGGTGGCCAGCGGTAGAGAGTGAGTTCAGGAAGAGACGCAGGGACGCATCAAGCAGGGCCTCTATGGGTAAGGAGCTCGCAATTTTATTCTTACTGTGGAATTTTACTCTAATTGCTGTTTCGTTGTCTTCCCTGCCCGACTGTTGGCTCTCTGCAGGCAGGGACCGTGTCTTACTCATTACTGCGTGTAGAATGGGGCCTGCTCTGTGAGCATGTGTTCAGTGAATGGATAAAGGCACATGGAGGTCAGTGATCTCCCCAGGGTACCCCTCTGCCTCCCCACTTGCCTGGATGCTCAGTACTCATTGGCATGTGCAAGAAATCCACAAACTAGCTCTCAAGAGACCCTCAACAAATATTCCTCCTTTCCTGCACCCTCCCTAGAAATAAAATCCCCAGTAGTTAACCAGACAATGAAAGCCCTCCCTCACCACCCCGACCCAGGATGGAGACTAAAGGGTGATTAATCTAAATTCCTGCAAAGCCCAGGAAGATCTGAGGGAGAGTAAATATTTCAGTGTATTTGGACTGAGTCATTGGGGTTAGGGAGACACTTCCTTAGGCTAGAATATTTTAGTTTATCTCCCCCTGAAGTATCTTTGTCAAGGCTAAAATTCTTAAGTGACTAGATTTGCTAACTTGCTAACTGTGCCCATTTTGACAGAGTGTCTCAGCCTAATGGTTGTTTATTTAACTGAAAGTTTACTGGGCCTCTTTTCTTTTCTTTTTTTAATGTTTTTATTTATATTTGAGAGAGAGAATGAGCACACAAGCAGAGAAAGGGCAAAGAGAGAGGGGGACAGAGGATCCAAAGTGGGCTCTCTGCTGACAGCAGAGAGCCCAATATGGGGCTCAAACTCATGAAGCTTGAGATCATGACCTGAGCCGAGGTTGAACACAGCCGACTGAGCCACCCAGGTGCCCCCACTTGCTGGGCCTCTTAAAGGCATCTCAGGACATGAACTGTTGGTAAATTAAAAACAAACACACTGATTTCTAGAGTAAAAAAAAAAAAAAAGAAAAGAAGCATATTTATTAGAGTATTTGTTTTTGGTGAAGATACCCTAATGAAAACACTAGTGCCAGGGAGGTCAGCCATCGCTGGACAGTGAGAGCATCAGTAGAAGCCCAGATTGCTTTCAGGTGAATGGCAGGCACTCTGTGGGGCAGTTCGGAGCCCGGACAGCCCCCTGCCACCACCTCTCTCCCGTTCTATGCTCAGGTACTCTGGATGGTAGTGTCGGGCTCGGACCCTTGTAAGCTTGTAAGCTTACAAGCACTGAAAACATTTGTAATACTTACGTTAGCTCAAGAGAAACTTACTGAAGAAGAATAAACATGAGTTCTGATTTTTTTGTCCTTTAAGAACCTTGGTCCACCCGCAACATCTGTTCAAAAGTCTTTTAAATGTTTTTTTAAAATTTATTTATTTATTCTTGAGAGAGAGAGAGAGAGCGTGGGGAAGAGAGGCAGAGCATCCCAAACAGCAGCCCAAGCTCAGCGAGGAGCCCAAGGCGGGGCTCAATCCCACGACCCTGGGATCATGGCCTGAGCCAAAAGCAAGAGTCGGACGCTCCATCGACTCAGCCACCCGGGCGCCCCGCAGTATTCTAGTTTTATATAGGCTGACTGTAACAGAAATGGGGTTGTGCAACATGTGGGTTCTTCATGTCACAGAAAGACCTCTGAGCACACATGTGTACATATGTGTCCATATTATTGAACTGTGGCCTTATTTTACTAATTGGACAATTAAAGATGTAGAACTGTCTACTTCTCCAACCCACTGTTGGTCATATCTGTCATTTATTTGCTTGGAGTCCTTGGTCAAAATGCCATCCAGAATTACAGCTTTGTGTCCCTAACAGCAAAATGTGATCTGTGCTATGACAGTGTGGTGGAGAATGTGGTTCCCAGGCCCTCGTTTGGAGGGAAGATTGGGTGGTTTGGATGCTGTACCTTTACGTTTAGAGTTTGATTATAACCTCTGAGTCAGTAAGAAGGCTGTGGTTGCAATGATTCCTGCTTCCCATCCAGCAGCCCCGTCATTACTGGTCAGAAATCTTTTGGGGAGTGTCATGTGTCATTGTTTCCTTTCATTCTTTTCCTTGCACACTTCTATTCCCACTTGTTTCTTAGGTTCTAGAGAAGTCAGTTGGGGGAAGAAAAGCCAACCGAGCAAGGCTCTGCAGGGAAGAATCTCTTTTTACGACACAGAAGTTTTGTTGAATCACCAAGTAGGTTTATGTGCTGAGGAGACAGACTTTTGTTGAAAGAGAATTCACATACCTTCCCGGGGATTCACACCTTGCATATAGGAAGGGGCTAGGTGAAGGTAAGCTTACTTTGATGAGTACTTTGATCAAAGTAAGCGTACTTTGATGAGTACTTTGATGAGTACTTACTTTGATGAGTAGAGTCAACAGTGATAGCATTTAGGGAAAGGAGGAGGCTAGTCTGTGATCCCTGGACCATGCTGGACTTTGAGCACCAAATAAAGAAAGAAGGGAAGACTGCTTCCAGAACTCCCCGTCAGTTGGTGATTTACTGAATTTCCATAGTATAACAGGGTTTGGAGTGAATCCGAGTTGCTGCTGGAATGGTATTGTGCCTTGTAGTGACTAAGCAGAACAGCTTGCCAGTCCTTTTCCCTCCAGCTGTGTAGTTGCAAGAGGTCTGTGTGTCTGTGCATGGAGGCATTAGGAGATGGGGTGTTAGGAAGTAGGGGAGGGCTATTCCACGTCCATTTTCATTGGGTGACCACCTGTGAATCCAGGGATGCGGGCAAGCTGCTGATGGACAAGCCCTGAAGCTCTGAGAGTGGGACTCAGTAAATGGCCACGACAGCAATAGGCGATGCTCCCTCCATAGGGGAGAGTCCTGGGGGCTCCTTAGATGGTAGGGTGTTTCCCACCAACACTGTCTGTGTTTTATATGTCTGTGTCATCTGTTTAAACACTTCACCACAGTTTTTTGTTGTAATCGGAAATAAGTTTTGAATGAGCTGGGAGCCTGCTGGGGACCATTTTCAAGACAAACGACTCAAAGTGTAAACATGTGTATTTAATGCAAGTTTGGATCCATAAACATGGGCCTTTGAAGAGCATCAGGTGGGCTAATAAAAGACAGGTGGAGAAAATGCTTTTTTTTCCTCTTAAAGTTTATTTACTTATTTTGAGAGAGAGAGGGCAGGTGAGTATTGGGGGGTGGGGCAGAGAGAAAGAGAGAGAGAGACTGAGAATCTCAAGCAGGCTCCACACGCAGCGCAGAGCCTGATTTGGGGCTTGATCTCATGAACCATGAGACTACGACCTGAGCCGAAATCCAGAGTCAGACACTTAACCAACTGAGCCACGCCAAAAAATGCTTTGAGCCACCCCAGAAAATGCTTCTCTAGAGAATTCTGAATTGTTTTTCCTGTTAAACCCATGGAAAGGAAAGGAAGGAGCCAAAGGGAAGAATAGGGGGATCATTGTAGTACAGAGGGAGGGCTGAGATCACAGCCAGCCACTGGGACTGAGGCCGCAGAGGTTTCTTAATTTCAAGCCCAAGAAAAGCTAACAGCCTTGCTCATGTCTCCAGGTTTGAGGAATGAGTTATACAGGCTATTGTATAAGAATTAGTGAGAACAGTAACAAAGTACACCTGCTATGTGGGTATTTAACTCTTCCTCTGAATAGGAGCTTCTCAAAATATAATATTGTATTAATACCAGTTCATGCGAGTGTTTTAAACTATCAATTAATGTTTTTAAGGAGGACCTTTTTTTTAAGTTTATTTATTTATTTTGAGCAGAGAGTATATGCATGCAAGCGGAGGAGGGGCAGAGAGCAGGAGAGAGAGAATCCCAAGCAGACTCCATACTGTCAGCACAGAGCCCAACACCGGGCTTGACCTCATGAACTGTAAGATCATAACCTGAGTCGAAAACAAGAGTCTAACGCTTAACCAACTAAGCCACACAAGAGCCCCGAGGAACATTTTTTTAATAGACAAAGTCTAATCGGTTAGAAAAGCTGGCTCATCTTACTTAATTCCAGTAACAAGTCCACTTTCCACCTTTGAGTTAACTCCGTGTGACAGGTGGAGGAAGCCCTTGCTGGGAGGAGAGGCATTTGCCCACCAAACCTGGCTAGTTAGCTGCAGAACCAGGCCTGCGGCTGCTCAGCCCCCATGCCACCCCCTCTGGTTCTTGGGGACCTCGACAAGTTCTCTGCTGGATGCTTCTTCACTGGAGAAAGAAGTTCATGTTCAAGTTCATGACACGATTCTGCAAAAACAGTTTCTGATGAGTCAAAACAGAGCATGGCCAAGGAGGAAAAACCCGGAGGGTCAGTAGGGCCCTTCCTTTTCCCTCCATCCATTTTTGCTCTGTCCTCTCTCCTGCTCCTCCCCCTTCCCCACTACCAGCTTTAATCGATACGGCATCATTTTGGCTTATCAACAAACTGCTTCTAAGTATTCCTGGTCTCAGTCCTTGTCTTTCCATGGAAGACAGGTTTGATTCATTCCCTTTCTCTCCAAATGGAACGGGGCACCCAGTAGCTAGCTACTCAGTTAAATGACAGAGTGAGTCCATGAGTGACTAGAGAGTCATCAGCCAAGTGACCAGGTACCAGAGCCATGGATGAGTTCATGTTCAATCTTTAATCCTGTGCCAGTAAATCAAGGGGGCTCGGCCCTTCCTGGAGCCCAAAGAGAAGGCCTTCTCTGGGCTTGGTCTCAGCAGAGCAGCAGGAAGCACAGATATGGGGGAAACCTGAGTGTATTTAGTCCAGCCCCATTTGAGCTGGGTAGCGCATCTGTCACTGGGTCCCCCGGACCTCTCCCTTGCCATCTGTGTGCCACAGCCAGTGTCTGCCCTCCCCAGATGAAGAAGGCTCAGGTTCCCTGGGCCACTGGGGGCCTTTCGTCTCAGACCCTGGCCCCTGTCCCCCTGCTTCAAAGCAGGACTGTGCCAGATGATAGCTAAAGGACGACCCCAGAGGCCCACCTCTCTCAGGTAACTGGTGAGTCTGGGCATGGACACAAACAACAGCAGAGAGCTCCCAGTGGAATCTAGATGGCTGGCCTTTGTTCTCAGGGCAGCAGGGCAGCATCCAGACCAGATCCCTGGTGGCCATGTCAGCCCCGGTATCTTATGACAGGCCACCTCCCTTCTCTGAGCTGACATAAAATGAGGACACCACCTGCCCTCCCTCTGAGGATGTTGAGGGTGACACTGAACCAGCTGCGATCATCTTTCTAAACCCCCAAGTGCTGGACTCTGCAAAGCATTGTTGTGACGATGTCACAACAGAGAGGCGGCTGTTAATGCCCTTCCAGACATCTGTCTGGTTAAATGGGAGTGCCCTAGTTTGGAGGATGGTTCTCATTTTAGTTATGGTCAGATTGAGTGTACCCAACCAAAAAGATGGGTTAGGAAAGGCAAAAATTTTTTTTTAATTTATTTATTTTTATACTTATTATAAATATACTTATTATACATTTTGCATGTTGCTTCTTTTAATCATCTAAAAACCCAGCAGTGCTTATCATGCATTATACACTTATCAACACTGTATCATCATCAAGAACTGATGATAACTGGGGTGCCTGGGTGGCTCAGTCGATTAAGCATCCGACTTCAGCTCAGGTCATGATCTCACAGTTTGTGGGTCTGAGCCCTGTATTGGGCTCTGTGCTAACAGCTCGGAGCCTGGAGCTTGCTTTGGATTCTGTGTGTCCCTCTCTCTCTGCCCCTCCCCTGCTCACACTCTCTCTCTGACCCTCAAAAATAAATAAGCGTTAAAAAAAAATAAAAGAAAAAACTGATGATAACTGTGGGTCAGGGGGCTCGCTTCAGATCACACAGCTGGAGCTAGGAGTTCAGAGCACCAGTTTCCCTCTGTCTTCTTATTTTATCTAAATCTGTGCAAGAGTGAGCATAAACTGATGCACAGTGCACAGGCCACAGTGAGACAGAAGAATTTGGCTTTGGAATTAAATGAAATACACACGCCTGGCTCTTTTTACCTGGCTGGCCCTTGCTTTGCTTTAGCTTTCCTCCCCTGGCCAGGGTCTAGGTCGTAGGTCAGCAGGTAAGATGTCTGTCCTTGTGGAGGGTTCACCACTGGAGAAGCCTGGCTCCCTTGGAAGAGATGGCCTCCAGAGCATCTGGTCTTACCACCAGAAGGCCTGGGTATGAGCTCTAGGTCGGCCTGTAACTGGCCCCGTGACCTTGAGCATGCCCTGGCCTCTCTATCAGTGAAGTGGGGTGGTGGTATTGGGACTGGGGCTTCAGGGTTCTAGTGAGGGCTGCTTTTCTTGGGCTGCGTACAGAAAACTACTTGCCCCAGAACTGAGATCCTCACTGGCTCCTTAGTCCCAGTGCGGAGTGTGTGTGTAGGGAGGCTTGGTTGGTTTCTCACCCTGAGAAGAACTTGGGGCGATTGAATGCTAGGGATGACTCAGCCATTCACTAGCCTAGATTCAGTCACACTGGTCCCATGTGAGCCCAGACTGCAGGTCTGAGGCCAGGTTCATTCTGCACACTTACTTCCAATAACTTCTGTCTGCCCTCCGTCCAGGCTCAGGGCCTGGGGAAGACAGAGCAGGTCTTCCTGGGACCATGGCGGCATGGGACTCAGTGTCTCCTAGGCCAGGCACCCACAAGATAGTCATCCACTCATGTCTCTCCTGGAGTGGGTGCAGCCAGGTTGTTCTCTAATTATTTTACCTCTATCCCAGGAGAGTTTTAAGCAATACATTTGTATTCCTAACAGTATTTGCCTCGGGTCATGTAAAAATGAGTCTGTGATCCTTGGGTGAGGGCCCCATCTGTGTTCCTTTGCAGCTGATAATCCACAAGTAGTGGAGCCCAGGTGAGGAAGTGTGAGTCAACACCCGTGTCAGCCTCACACAGAAGGTCTCATTGGTGTTGAATAGTCATACAAAGTATGTTCACATGTTATCTCTTTAAAACTCCCTAAGTCCCAGGATTATACTGTCATTACCTTAAATACAGGGGAGGACATTGAGCTTCAGAGAGAGGCCCCGGCCTCAGACCCTACATTTCCCATGGCTTTCAGAGCACCAGTAAGCTGCTGCGTGGAAGGCAGTGGCCAGGCTACCCTCACAGGAGAGGGAGGCACAGATCTACTTTTAGTCCCCACTGGCTGAGACCCATAAGGTGTGGGCCAGGAAACTTGGCAGGGGGAAGACCAGAGAGAGGGTGGGGGCCAAGGAAGAGCCACCACTGGCTCGAAGGAGTTTTTGATGTTCCCGCAGCCCATAGGAATGCCCATCTACATGGACCTCTGAAGCTGGGGGCTGGCTGAGGCAGCAGAGAAGCAGGAATGGGGGGAATCTGGACAGGCAAAAACATTTTGTCCTCAAGCCTCAGTCTGTGCAGGACAGGAAATTCCTCAACTCTCCCGAGGCAGGCTGCTTTCCTGGCCACTGTAGCCCAGCCAGTGAGACGAGATCTCTACACTTTCCATACTGGACCTCCCTGAGCCCAGTCCCGGGGCCTCATGTCAAAGGCAAGCCTACCTTGTCTGCCCCTCTGTCAAAGGCAGCGATGTTGGGGGCTGGGGTGAAGGAAGCAGTGGGGACCTGAGAGCACATCCTCTGGTCACAGAACATCGGGTTGCCCTGCCTCAACTGCCCCTGTGCTCTGGCTTCATAACCTTCACAATGCACCTGCCTTGGGGGAAGTTTTCCTCCAGCATCCTGAGCCTTCTCACCCTCTCCCCTCCTCATTCCCAGAGGCTGTGCCAGGAGAGCTCTGCAGTGGGCTGTATTCTGTTTTTAGTGCCAAAAGAGAAAAATTCGGTGGCAAATTTGGAGTTCAGCTTTTCTCAGGCATATAAGGCACCTTGGAGATGTATCCCTGTGGCTATGGGCTTCCTGAAAATCTGATGTAGGTGGCCCTTGCTAATAAGAACCCAAAATACCTCAGTCCCTTTCCCCCCAAACTTAGAGTTTAAGATAGAGATATCATAGCCCCTTCCCTCCTTCTCCCTGCCCCCACCAAAAGACAAAAACAAAAAAGCTACAGAATTATTGAAGCCACCTGGTTCGCAAGGCAAAGGGCAAGATCAGAGACTGAGCAGCCGTGAGCTTGTCCTGCACCAGAACTATTCTGTGTGGGAAGCTGACACCAGCATCTCAGCCACTTTGCTGCCCCTTCCCCTCCTGCTCACATGAGGCAGGTCAAAGCCCAGCCTGGGGAGTATTCCAAGAATAACAGAAAGCCTGTTTATTAACCCTTTTCCCCGGAGAACTGAACAGGAGTGAGTGGGCCAGCCCTGAACCCAGAGAGTTGTTCTAGTTTTTATCTTTGGCTAGCTGGTGTACTTCCTCCCTCCCTCAGAGACTTTCTTCCCCAGTTTTTACTAATATTGATGTGCAATGAATTGCATGTATTCGTGGTGTTTAATTTGAAACCTTCACCCATGAAACCTTCACCACAATCTTAAGAAATGAACATCTCCATCAACCCCAAATGCTTCCTTGTGCCCCTTTACCATCTATCCCCATAAGCCCCAGGCAATCACTGACCTGCTTGCTGGCACTATATTTTGCATTTGCTAGACTTTTATATAAATGGAATCATCCAGTATGTGCTCTTTCTTTGGCTTCCTTTATTCGATGTCATTTTTATGAGATTTGTCTCTGTTGTAGTGTCTATTGTTAGTCTGTTTCTTTTTTATTTTTTTAATGTTTATTTTGAGAGAGAGAGAGAGAGTTACAGAGCGTGAGTGGGGGAGGGGCAGAGAGAGAGGGAGACACAGAATCTGAAGCAGGTTCCA
The DNA here is from genome assembly GCF_023721935.1 of Panthera uncia. Classification (NCBI taxonomy): domain Eukaryota; kingdom Metazoa; phylum Chordata; class Mammalia; order Carnivora; family Felidae; genus Panthera; species Panthera uncia. The sequence continues at coordinate 67,884,233 of NC_064810.1, read as the reverse complement.
GGCTCTGAGCTATCAGCACAAAGCCTGAGGCAGGGCTTGAACCCACAAACCACGAGGTCATGACCTGAGCCGAAGTTGGATGCTTAACTGACCGAGCCACCTAGGTGCCCCTAGTCTGTTTCTTTTTATTGCTGAGTAGTATTCCACTGCATAAATATATCACACTTTTTTTATTCATTCACTTGTTGATGGACATTTGGGTTGTTTCTAGTTAGGGTCATTAGGAATAACCCTGCAATGAATATTTGTATACAAATCTTTGTCTGGATATGTGCTTTCATTTCTCCTGTGTAAATACCTGGGGGTAGAATGACCGGATGGTGTGGTAAATGCATGTTTCGCTTTTTAAGAAACTGCCAAGCTGCTTTCAGAAGGGTCTGTACCACGCGTGGTACAGCAGTGTGTGGGATGTCCCGGAACTCCACACCCTCGCCAACACCAGTGCTTGAGATGGTCGGTCTTTTTTATTTGGGTCACTCTCATGAGCAGAGCATCTTTGGCTTTCTTGAGGTGTTTAAAATCTCCTGGGATGGCAGTAGAGCATCACACAGCCATAGAAAACGACAGGGAAGCTCTTTACTTCTGCTTTATGAGAGGCATCAAGGTGTATTGTTAAATGAAAAGCTGTCCATAGTGTGTATAGTGTGCTATCGTTTCCTTAAGAGAAGAAACTGGAAGAATATACTTGTTTGCTCCTTTGTGTTATATACATAGACTGTCTCTGGCAAGATGAACAAGAAACTGAAAATTGGCTGCCTCTGGGGAGAGGTGCCTGACAGCCAGAGGTCAGGGATAGAAGGGAGACCTCACATACTCTGGACTTTTTAAATTTTGTGCATGTAAGTGTATTACTTATTCAAAAAAGTGAGTGAAATTTAAGGAAAAAAAAAAACCCTCAAATGCCAGTTATTGAAGTTCTCAGGAACCAGAACCCACATGGGGCGTGGCCCTGTGGAGGCCCCGCCTTCCCCTTGCTCTCAGGCAAGAGCTCTGGCATGCCAGGTAGAGCAACAGGCTCTCATTGTTCCTACTGATCTCCAGCCAACTCCCCATACTCCTTATCTGTTAGCAGTCTGCCTTTAGCTGGAGCCTGAGCCTCAACACAGTCATTTGCCCAGCAGCCATTTAGTCTGTGTTTGTTGAGTGAATAAATGACTGTTCACCCCACATTCTATTGTCTGCCACACAGAAAAGAAGAGTGACAGGAAGAGTGGATATCTTCTGCCCGTGGCTCCCAGCAAGCCCGTCGCACCCCTCTTCCTGCAGGGCCTCTCTGACCTCAAAGTCATGGATGGAAGCCAGGTCACCATGACAGTCCAGGTATCAGGTCTGTGTCTGCATCTCTCTCCTTGGGGTGTATGTGAGAACAGGTGTGGTTGCAGCATGGACATTGCTCCCCAACATCCCACCGAGATCTTTGACCCACCAGAAAGTCAGCATGGCACAGTCAGTCAGTGGACCCAGAGAAGTGGAGCCTGTTCTGCTTCCTCTGGGCAGGATTTTCTGGATTCGAGGTTAATTCAGGGTGGCCCAGGGGAAGAAAATGACCACAGCCAGAAGGGTGGGGATTCGAGGGAAGACATAATGGGGCCAATGTAGCTGGAAGATTTTGAACACTGATTTTGAACACAGCTGATGTGAGAACTTCCCAGTTCTGGGAGATGGTCTTTGTTGCTGTATTTAAGTTTAAAGTGAGAAGATAGAGCAGAGGTCCTTCTAAAACCAGGGTAGGGCGACAAGAGCATGTGACCAGCAGCCCATTGTGAGCTGTCACAGTCCTTGCTAGAGGCCAGCAAGAGAAGCCTGGGGACTCTGCTGGCACAGGCTTTCTAAACAGACTTGTGCCCAAGTGCATCCAGAGTTTCCTGTTCATTGCTGACCACTGGTCAGTCCCTCTGACAGCCTAGAGGTCATCCTCCTGGGGTGTAGTTGCTCCTGAGCTGCAGAAGTAATAAAGATGAGCTGTGTAAGAACCAATGGGCTCCCCCTTTCAGGGATCCCCAATGAACCCCCTCCTGCTCCTGCAGGCCTGAGGCAGTCCCATGACAGTCCCAGGCCAAGGGCGGGCTGCCTCCCCTGTGCATACTCCTCGAGCTGACAGAAATCAGAGGTGTTCTGCACCTGGCCTCCATACCCGTGCTGGCTAACCCATCAGAGACAGATGGCGGCCTCCTCTGTCCTTGAGACAGACTGACACCACACAGCCTCCCTCGGCAGCCATTCCCAGGGGCCGTGCTCCTCGGGAAGCAGAGCATAATGCTACCGCAGGGGAAACCCCCACAGGTGGCCTTTGTTTTATGACCCACCAAATTTCTAGAACCTACCCAGGAAAGTAGGCTGGTAAAACTGAAAATGCTGTGCGCCCTGAGCTGTGCTTGGAAACTCGTACGAGCTGGTGCCCGTTTCCACCCTCAGACGACATTTGTATGGTAGCAAAATGGAATGCTAACTGACTTTTCCTTGTGGTGAAAATGGACAGAGGAGCTACCGCGAAGTCACCATCGTATCGTGTGTGCACTGGGGGTGGAGAGGGGGGGACAGGATATGCATTTGCTGCACACCCAGTGAGCCAGTTACTACTCAGTATTACCAAGCAATTTGAATTCTGATTTTTTTCACTTCTGATCCTTTCTAGTTTCTGCAAATCTGTTGTTAAATAATTATAATGAACATGCATTGAGCACTTTCCTTGTGCCAGATGCTATTCTCCTCTGCTATTCTAGTGGGCTGCTCTGTGAGACCGTATTAATTTATTCAGTCCCCCCAACAAACCTTTAAGGAAGACATGGTTAGGATGTTTTGTAGATGGGAGACTGAGGCATAGAGAGGTTAGCATTTAGTACAGTGTCACAGGATTAAGTGCAAAGCTGCCACATGGCCCAGGGAAGCACCTTCCTGACAAGTCCACCTGCCCTATCTGCCTATGCAGGGAATCCGCCCCCCGAGGTCATCTGGTTTCACAATGGGAATGAGATCCAGGAGTCCGAAGACTTCCACTTTGAACAAAGAGGGACTCGGCACAGCCTTTGTATACAGGAAGTGTTCCCGGAGGACACGGGCACTTACACCTGTGAAGCCTGGAACAGCGCTGGAGAGGTCCGCACCCAGGCAGTGCTCATGGTGCAAGGTGTGGCTGCTGGGCTGACCAGGGTGGAGGCAGGCAGGGGTGGGAAAGAAGTGGGAAATAGGGAATAGACCATTGTGGTCTCTCCATAGGCAATTTGGAGGTGAGGAAACCACGTGAGCTTACTTTGTCTCCCCTGCAGTCCCTGTGCCCCTTTGGTCCCATTCCAGCCCCAGAGGCCAGCTTCCCACCTTTGTCTTGGGGTCTGGCTGAGGGGAGCCACTGTTCTCTGCCTTCTGAAGTCCCTTCCCTCTCTGAGTTACTGGTGACAAGCTGCATCAAGTGCCAGGAGAAAAATCTTGTGATACATTTAACACCTGGATAGTGATAGCTTTTTCCCCCTTTACTGAAGTATAGTTAACACCCAATGCTACATTAGTGTAGTGATAGCTTTTGAGGTGACTTATGGCCTATCAGAGTCCTTGCCTTTAGAGAACGTTTATTTAAGAAGAGAGACAAGGTAAGGACACATAAAGCAAGAACAACTGTTAATTACACACATCTCATTGTAGATCATTAGCACCTAGCCCAGTGCACCTGTACCTTCTGGGCTACCTCCCCTTGCTTTGGATATACAAATTCATGTCAATATGATCCTTAGAGAACATAACCATGACAGATTTACCACGAGAAGGATGTGCTGTAAATGTACATCCAGTGAAAGTGATTTCTGGACATGCTGTTATTGGGGTAATGTGCAATTTTCGACCTTCACCACCACGGAAAGCTGAGTAGATGCTGTCTGCTGAAAGGCCTTCCTCTCTAATCCAAACCTTTGCCAACTTCCAGAGCCTCAGGATGGCACCCAGCCCTGGTTCATCAGCAAGCCCCGCTCAGTGACAGCCTCCCTGGGCCAAAGTGTCCTCATCTCCTGTGCCATAGCTGGAGACCCCTTCCCTACCGTGCACTGGCTCCGAGATGGCAAGGCCCTCTCCAAAGACACTGGCCACTTCGAGGTGCTGCAGAATGAGGATGTGTTCACGCTGGTTCTAAAGAATGTGCAGGCCTGGCATGCCGGCCAGTACGAGATCCTGCTCAAGTGAGTCTGCGTGTCCTGCCGACCTCCTTTAGCCCACTAACCCCCAGATCCCTACCTCCTGTCAAAGTCTCCACCCAGGACTGGGAATCCAGCAGAAACCTGAAATAATGTGGAGCTGGGCTTCCAGGTAAAGAGAAGCCTTGGTGCTGCCAACAAGCTTTCCTTTTTCCACTAAATGCAAAGGTGCTCATTGAGAACCTTCCCCACTGAGCTCAGTTGCCCAGAGTCCTCTGTCTTATTACATCCCAGCTTTTGTTCTCTCATTATGTGGTGTGCGGAGAATATGAAGGAGGAAAGAACTGATTAAAATCGTAAAGGCAGCAGGATAGAGGGAATGTATTAGTTGTCTATTGCTGTGTAACAAATTACCCCAAAATTGAGCAGCTTAAAACAAGTTATTGTCTCACACTTTCTATGGGTTGGGAACTGGAAGCTGCTTTGTGGGATGATTTCTACATCATGTGCCTTGCACATCCCACATCATTTTGCAGTGAACATGTTGGCAGGGACTGTAGTGTCTGAAGGCTTGACTGAGGCTGGAGGATCCACTTCTAAGATGGCTCACTCACAGGACTGGGGGCCTGAGGCTTCTGCTCCTTGCCATGTGGACCTCTCCCTGGGACTGCTTGAGTGTCTTCGTGACACGGAAGCTGGCTTCCACAGACCTAGGGATCCGTGGAAGGGAACAAGTTGGAACCTGCAGTGTCTTTTGTGATCTACCCTTGGAGGTCACACACCGTTACCTCTGCCACATTCTGTTTGTTAGAAGTCACTAAGTGCAGCCCAAGAGGGTTCCATCTCTTGGAGAGAGGAATGTCAAAGAACCTGTAGACATTTAAAACCACTACAGGCAGGTTAACCATGCCCATTCCTTTTTTTCTCCTGTTTAAGGTCTTTCTAGGTTACAGGGGAAGGTAAAGCTCCATGAAGACACACTGCTTTGCTCCCAGTGCCTAGAACAGTGCTGCCCACAGCCAGCAGTTAGTGTCTGTTAAATGAAAGTGATCCAGAAATGCTCTTTTACCTTTAAAGTGCTCTAACTCTTAAAATTCCATGCCAGCCGTGGGCTAATGGAGACTGAATGCCAGCCCCTAGGGTTGATGTGAGCAGAAGAAGAGTACTCGTCTGCACCTCAACCCTGAAAACAGAAGGTTATGCCACATGCCAAAGATGTTTGGTCCTGCCTTAGCTCGGGTGCCTGGCCACTTTGTAAGGAGGTTGCTCTCCTAAGTACTGAGTGTACCATGTCCAAGGCTCTGAGCTACAGAGAGACTCTGTAGCTACATGTCAGAGCTACTGGCATGACAGAGCATTATTCCTATAATAATAACAAAACCCAGTTTGTGCCTCACTTCTTAGGTCCTTTCTGGGCATGCGCTTTATGCTTGTATCAGTTAGCTTTTGCTGCATAATAAACTAGTCCAATATTGAGCGGCTTTATAAAAATAGTCATCTGTTATTTCTTTGGATTTTCTAGGAAGTTCAGCTTAGCTGGGCAAGGCTTAGCGAATCTCAGCTGAGTTAATGGAGTGTCTGTGGTCAGTTGCTGACATGGTTGTGGGCTGCCTGCTCATCCTGTTGCCATCAGCAGTATGCACAGAAGACACCAACAGCCTTTGCCTTGCACCCAAACCAGTTATCAGGAAGGCAAATCTGCTTCCAGAATAGGAAGAAGATACTGTCTTCCTCCCGCAGGCCAGTACAAATAGTGGAAACTGATGACGTGTGAGACCAGAGCTTGTCTGCATGGAAGGAGTAGTGCTGCGGGACAATACTCACATTAATCAAGCCAAACATCCTAGAAGAGATGAGCTTTTTGTGGGATTCTGAGGACAGTAGGCTGAGATTTAGCCAATGAGTAAAGGCTTGGCTGTTAAGGGCATGTTGAAGAGGCTGAACAAGAAAGGGTAGGGAAGAGCAAAGCAAGGGCTGTGGGAAGTCTGCCAGGCCAGAGTGGAGGGTTGCACTGGGAGGTCGGCAAGCAGACTGTCTGGGCCCAGCTGGGGACAGTCATAAAACTTAGACTGTCCCAGCTGGAAGGGACTTCAGAAGTTATCTAGCCGACTCATCGTTTAATAATGGGGGAAACTGAGGTCTCAGGGTCACAGACTTGCTCACGGCCACCCAAAGACAAGTAGCAGAGCCCAGATTGGAACCCTCATCGCTGTCTTTTAATCAGATTCTCTTCCATTCCTTGTTTCTCTCAAGTGCATGAGAACTTAGGGAATCCGGGAAGTTGTGCTGGGGTCCACATCCACACAGCCTTGTCCCATGCCCCTCCCCAAAGTCCAGCCTCTTCATTCCTTTGGGAAGCTGTTGCCCTGCCTTGGCTTTGTCCCTGGCTGGGGAGTATGTGCCAGGTCTACCAGGGGCCCCAGCCCCTCCAGCTTTTCTCATGCTGGCAGAAATCAGACCTAGACCCAGGACAGAATGCCTTTCAAAGAGGGAGACCCGATGGCTGGGATGCAGGGGGGGTGGGTGACGTGACAGCTCCTATCTATCCCTGCTCATGCTGCGGGATAGGTGTGGCTAGATGGGTTCTGCCTCCCCTTCCTTAGCTCTTATCTCCTGAACTAAAAGAGGAAGTGTCAAAAAGTTCCAAATTTCAGCTGAAATTTTTGAAAGATTGAGACTTGCCAGGAAATTAGTTCTTTAAACTAATTTTGCCTATAAAATCCATTCCAGGCAAGGGTGATTCAGAGTGGGACAGGGTCCAGAGTGGGCTTCTTATTCAGGGTTTGGGAGGTTGGCAAAAAGAGTTTTGCTAGTTTGTGAAAGGTGCAGCCTGTGAGGTCATAGCCCCATACCTGCTGTGGCAGCAGCTGGGCTGGGCATAAGGCCTCATCCTCAGCCCCAGGCCTGACTTTATAACTGAGTATGTAGATGCAGACACCAAAGACAGCCTCAAGGGGCTGTTTGGCTGGTTATATTATCTGGTGTGTGGGTCCCAGGCCACAGGCCTTTCTGACCTTTGTAGACTCTGAACGAACACATGACTTTCTTAAAGGCCTCGCAGAGATTTAAGTTTATGGCTGCAGAAATGGTGACCCCCAGGTCATCCCAAGGGATGAACCACTTAGTGGGGCAGCCATGGTATCCCACGTTTACCTCAGTCTGCCCCTCAGACTTCTCCAGGTGCTTCAGGGTGAGGCCTGTGGACAGGTCTAGCAATAGGCTACCTGTGCTCCCTTCTTAAGGGTGGGTAATGGAAAACAACAGAAGCCCTTACCAGTTTCCCCATGGGAGACAGAGCTTACTCCAGCTCTGGGGACTGGGAACCCCACCATATAAAGCCTCTGAAAGGTATGGCTGGGGTAAAGCATAGCCGTCTGGTCAGGGTCTACTCCTGATTTTTGCATCCGGGCTGTGTTGTGCCTGTGGCAAGAAGAAACTCAGCTGAGGCAATGTTGGAAAGTGCTACTGGGAAGACACGGTCCTTGGCCATCCTGTCCTGCTGCTCCTCACCAACGTTGGGCCCCACACCCTGCGCTTGAAAGAAAAGTGGGGGAAAGAACGGCCTAATACTGACCAGCAGCCTGGCAGAAGTGGGGTGCCAAGGGGCTGGGCCTCACCCACAAATGACCTCTCATGTTTATGCTACAGGTTGATCCAAAGCCCCATGAGCCCTTCTATGCTGAGTGCTCAGGATGTTCTGAGGGCCTCTTAGCCTTCCCAGGGCCAGGTACTAAGGAGGCACCTGATTGCTATTTGTTGAGCAAAGGAACAACCTTGAGCCTTCAAACTGTTTGGACAGGAGGCCCCCAGAACCTTGAATCTGGGCCCCCTGAGAGCCTGAGCATCGAGGAAGGTGACCAGGAGGGGACCCTAATAGATGAGAGGAGAATTGGAGGACAGCACAGATCAACCGATCCTTGTTTCAAATGGGTCTTCGTGCCTGGGAGTGAGCAGCACCCCCCGTTTCCCCTGCATATCATCTGCCACGCCATGGGCCTCCCGAGTCTGATCAGGACCTGGCCCTCCACTGGGAGGGAGGCCAGGCAAAGCGAGGTAGATACCCACATACATCAGCAGAGCTGAATGAACACATGCTCAGATGTCTGTGCACGTGGGGATGACTGTGTTTGTACACCTGTTCCCAGACACAGACCTGCAGGTGCAGTGTCCACCAGGTAAGATCCCATGTATGTGTGTATCCATGCGTGTGGTCGATATGTACATACACACAGAGACATGAGTAGACTTGTACTGACAAGCACTGGGGCAGAGTGGGAAGGTTACAGATCCTGGATTCAGGTAGACACGGGTGTCCATCCCTTTTTCTGCTATTTTTAGGCAAATTATTTAATCTTTCTAAGCCTTATTGTTATTTTTTAAAATAAAAACAGTGGTGGCTTTACAGAGATGTCAAAAGATTAGGTGAGATAGATTATGTAAGGAACCTGTCACAGAACTTGGCAATCATCTGTGGTGGGATCTGAGGCACACGTCGGACCATGAAGTGCTAATAAGATGGCCATGCAGGGGGCATGAGTGGGAGACCATGGGAGTCCCAGCACTGCCTCATATAAACTCCTGAGCCTCCTTTCCTTACCTTTCAAATAGGCATACTAGTGCTCCATACCTCACTGGGATGCTATAGGCACAAGAAGATAATGGTTGTGAATGAAAGCTGGAGGTCACTATATAAAATGGGAGGTTATCACCTTGAAGAGTCACCCTTGGCTGTCAGTCCTGCCCACACCCACCCTCGCCCCTTGCCCCCACCCCGCCTGAGCAACGTTGGCTGGTCAGAGCTCAGAATCGCCAGCAGATGGCAGCCTTGTGGGGTTGGAGAGCTGATGGGCTCCCAAGTCCTTGCAGCACCCAAGCATGGTACAGCCCCTCCCTGAGCAGAGGAGCCTCAACCTAAAGGGATGCTAAAGTTCAAAAAACATTTAAAAAAAAAATTTTTTTATGTTTATTTATTTCTGAGACTGACAGAGACAGAGCATGAGTGGGGGAGGGGCAGAGAGAGAGGGAGACACAGAATCAGAAGCAGGCTCCAGGCTCCGAGCTGTCAGCACAGAGCCTGATGTGGGGCTTGAACTCACAAACCGTGAGATCATGACCTGAGCCGAAGTTGGTCACTCAACTGACTGAGCTACCCAGGCACCCCTCAAAAACATTTTTTTTATGTTTATTTAGTTTTGAGAGAGACAGACGTGAGCAGGGGAGGGACAGAGAGAGAGGGAGACACAGAATCTAAAGCAGGGTCCAGGCTCTGAGCTGTCAGCATAGAGCCTGAGGCAGGGCTCGAACTCACACGAACTGTGAGATCGTGACCTGAACCAATGGCAGAAACTTAACCAACTGAGCCACCCAGGCACCCCAGTAAAGTTTTCATTGTGGGTTGAGGAATCCAGAGCTCTCCCTACCGGAAGGAAGGAGAGAAAGGGCCATCCACAGAGGAAGACACCTGTTCGGTTTTTAATTCAGAAAGTTCTGATCTGAGGGCATTGGCTGATGCGTGGGGATCGGAAGGTGTTTTCATTTTGCGAGCAGGAGAGGGGAAGTAGCAGCTGGAGGGCAGGGAGGAAGGACACTGCAGAGAGGACATAACCATCTCTGTATTGAGGGAGCGTGAAGTCAGACTCAGGGTCACTGCCCAGGGCTGCACAGTCTAGATCAAGCAGATCCATCACACCCTAGCAGGTTTAGACTTTAGTTTTCTTTTATTTATTGAGTGATTGTATTATTTTTGTAATATACTTACAGAAAAGTATTCCTACTTCTGGATATCTGTCTAAGCTGTTGTTCAGATTTTTTTTTCCTTTTTATACAAGAGCTGGGGGGGGGGGAAAGGGTGACCAAAGAGAAGGTCCCTGCCCTAAATCTAGGCTTGTGTGGGCATGTGGGGTCACAGCTAAGCCCTTGACTCCCTGTTCCCTGGAGCAAGCCAGCCAGCCTTTGGCCAAGTTCCTGCTTACCCTGTCCTCCTCACAGCCCTCGGCTGAGCAGGCCCTTGGCTCAGAGAGCCTCTTGATCTGTATTGATCTCTCGAATTCTTCAGGAACCGGGTTGGCGAATGCAGTTGCCAGGTGTCACTGATGCTACAGAGCAGCCCTACCAGAGCCCCCCTGCGGTGAGTGCCCCCAGGAGGTGCCTGGCCAGGCCCCATGCCACCACCCACCCACCATTCTCCTGGCCCCTGCAGGCCCAGCCCAGCAGCCCCAGATTATTCGTATCCTCCAGCTGAGGCTGCTGAGCCAAGAGGGAGAGATTGGAAGGGGAATGAGGGAGGGAACGCAGGGGAGGGGGGGGGGAATTATTATCTTTTTTTTTTGCACACACCCTTATAAGGCTACTGAAGTCATTACCGATGTAACAAACCAAGTAAGCAAGCAAGAGCCTCTCACCAATGTTCCCTTCTATAAACACAGCCTGGCCAGCCCCAACCTCCCCTTCTCCCTCCCCTTTACCCTCCCTCCCTCAGGGATTTGCTCTCCCCTGACGTTTTGTTCTTACCCGGCCCCTTTTCCTCTTGCTACTTTCCTTTTTTCCCTTCACTGGTTGCAGGGGGAGGGAGCCTGCCAGCTGTGAGGGCCTCTGTGGCCGGGGAGCCAGTGCTGATGGTGGTGGCGGTGACCGCTATGGGACCCTGAGGCCCAGCTGGCCAGCAAGAGGGCAGGGTTGGCCGGAGGAGGAAGACAGTGAGGACGTGCGGGGAGTGCTGAAGAGACGCGTGGAGACCCGGCAGCACACCGAGGAGGCCATCCGTCAGCAGGAGGTGGAACAGCTGGACTTCCGTGACCTCCTAGGGAAGAAGGTGAGCACCAAGAGCGTGTCAGAAGAGCATCTAAAGGAGATCCCAGCCGAGCAGATGGATTTCCGCGCCAACCTGCAACGGCAAGTGAAGCCAAAGACTGTGTCAGAGGAAGAGAGGAAGGTGCATAGCCCTCAGCAGGTAGACTTCCGCTCGGTTCTGGCCAAGAAGGGGACTCCTAAGACCCCGGTCCCTGAGAAGGCACCGCTTCCGAAACCCGCCACCCCAGATTTCCGCTCGGTGTTAGGCAGCAAGAAAAAATTACCAGCAGAGAATGGTAGCAACAATGCCGAGGCCTTGAATGCCAAGGCAGCAGAAAGTCCAAAGGCTGTGGGCAATGCCCAGGCTTTAGGGTCCCTGAAACCCTCAGGCAATGCCAAGCCTGCCGAGACCCTAAAACCTCTGGGCAACGTCAAGCCTGCCGAGTCCCCCAAACCCGTGGATAACGCCAAGCTTGCTGAGACGCTGAAACCCTTGAGTAATGCCAAGCCTGCTGAGACCCCAAAACCTGTGAGCAACACCAAGCCTGTCGAGACCCTGAAATCCGTGAGCACCACCAAGCCTGCTGAGACCCCAAAATCCATGGGCAACGCCAAGCCTGCTGAGACCCCGAAATCTGTGGTTAATGCCAAGCCTGCTGAGACTCCGAAATCCATTAGTGCTACCAAGCCTGCTGAGACCCTGAAATCCATGGGCAATGCCAAGCCGGCTGAGACCCCGAAATCCGTGGGCAACGCCAAGCCTGCTGAGACCCCGAAATCCGTGGGCAACGCCAAGCCTGCTGAGACCGGAAAAACAGCTGGGAAGGAAGAACTCAAGAAGGAGGTTAAGAATGATGTGAACTGCAAGAGGGGGCATGCAGGAGCCACAGATAATGAAAACAGATCAGAGAGCCATGGGACAGCCCCAACCTTCAAGGAGAAGCTACAAGATGTCCACGTGATGGAGGGCCAGAAGCTGCTACTCCAGTGTCAGGTGTCCTCTGACCCCCCCGCCACCATCACCTGGACGCTGAATGGAAAGACACTCAAGACCACCAAGTTTATCATCCTCTCCCAAGAAGGTAACAAGGGCGAGGGCTGGGAAGAAGGGGGCTCTGTACCAGGGCCACTGCAGGCTCATGGAGCCTTGGGCCTGTTGACTGCCATTTGCAGCCCAGAGCCTGGGCTGGAATGCCCAGCCTCTGTGCCCCCTCGCTGACAAGACAGGCGCCTTGCTCAGGGCCCTCGGGCACACACTCTGTCTCTGGGCGGTGAGAGGTGGGTGGCTGGTCCTGTGGCACGTGCCCAAGTCCTGGCGTCTGTCTGGCAGAGCTGCCTCAGGGCAGCCCCAGCCGTGGCTCTTCAGAGCTGCCCTGGGCCTGAGCTTGTGCCCCACAGCTCTGGTGTGGAGAGGGCTGTGTGCGTGGACGTGACGGGACCCTGGGGCTGGAGCCCACCAGCGGCTCTGAGCTGAGAGCTGCTTTTGCAGCAGCAGTTTGGATTAGGAGAAGGGTGTGCACTGATGGGGTGGCACAGGACTATGGTTTGGGGTCAACAACAACTTAAGACTTGATAACATTGTGGGTTTGAAGGGCTCTGTCGGAGAAGCCAAAAACCCCAAACAGCCCCTACGGCACACACTCCTGGGCGGACAGAGCCACTCGCTTCCTAATTTGGATGAGACTTTTGTTTGCTGGTATTTCACATTCTTGGGTTATGGGGAGAGGGGGGGCACTAAATCCTGACATCTGGGGCCTTTCAGGGTCTGGAATTCTGAGATGGGTCAGTTTATACCTAGAGAAGAGATGGGGGTGAGAGGGACATTTTCCCTGGACCCTCAATTTGGTTTGAAATGTTTCAGCCAAGCATCTCAAGGCTGTAGGGGAGCTCTGAGTCCAGCAGACTTCCCACACCCCACTCTGGTGGCCAGCGCTGGAACAGAGCCCGGCCCGAGCTTGAGGCTGATGCTGGTGGCTCGGGACAGAACAGGGCACAATGCTCCCCAGGAAATAGCATTTTACCCTTAAGAGGTAGAGGGCGGCAGCCAAGCAGAGGCCCAGGTGGACAGGTCCTATGAGTCCTGATCCACTGAGATGTCACAAACACCCCCAACTGCGCTGCTCCCCTTTCTGTCCTCTGACTGCACACCCCTCTCCCCTCCCCCACTGCCCCCTTCATCAGGCTTCTTCCTTCCTCATGAAAGGCGAATGGAGGAGCATTTGAAGAAAGCAGTATCCCTCTCAGCCCACAATAAAATTTCTCTCTTTATCCTGTAACTCAGTCAGCAAATCTGGAGCAGCTGAGCATTTTGAATCTAAGTGCTAAAAGAGTAAAGGGGAAGTTGACCAGGAGAGAGAAAGTGTTTTATTTTCTGCCGCTGTGTTGATAGGAGAATGTTTTTATGTGGTTATCTCCAGATTGGCAGGGTCCTCGGGAAGGCATCTCATCCACACACACCCCCCCCCCCACCTTGCCTCTGCTAGTCCAGCCTGCCTGTGGTCCACACACAGGTGGGCATGGGGGAATCACCACAGTGAGGTGAGATGTCCAGGGTAGTGGATGTCACAGCTGTCCCTGTCACCCCTGTGGACCCCTCCCAGTTGGAAAGCCTTTGGTAGAACTGATCTGAAACCTTGACTGGGAACATTTCCCAGGCTACCCTGTGGTGATCTTTCCAGGAAGGATGGAAGGTGGGTAGCCGCCCGCTCTTGGGACATGTGTGGTCACACAGGCCCGCACAATGTGAGGCCCATGGCCACACCAGCCTCAGGGAAGCCAGTGTTCAGATAGCTGAGGGCAGTGCCCAAAGGAGACCTGTGTGGAACCTGCAGGGTCCCTAATAGCAGCTTATATACAGCCCTCTCGACTGAGCAGTGTAAGCAGACCTCAGCTCTGGTCTCAGAAACACGCCTGAGCCATTAGACCCTGGCTACTCGTGTCCAGAGGGTCTTGAGTATGTGGTATCACCTGTCACTGAGCATTAAAGGGCATAGAGACCCAGCTACTCCGGTATCACCTCCCATAGAAACCACCTCAAAGGGACAGTTTAGGTCCAAATCAGAGGAAGAAGAAATGATTAAAAGAAGGCCAGCACAAGGAGTGGATAGAGAAGGTCTAAGGGAGGTGGATAGGAAGGGGTTGTAGAGACAGCCCCAAGTCCAACTTTTAAAAATATTCTAAATATTTGTAATTCTCCTTTGAAAACTTAAGAATAGCTTGCACACACTGAACAAACACCATGTGCCAGACACTGCTCTAGGCATCTTACACTTTTCACTCTTTTAATCCTGCCCGTTTCCAAAAGTGAGGTGTCCTGCCCGAGATTGTGCAACGGGTTAGTGACAGAGCTGGGATTTGAAGGTAGGCAGCTGAGTTCAGGCGCCTAGACCACCGTGCCGTCTTACCTCATAGTTAACTCTTGTTAGGAGTCAGCACACTGGTACAGCTGAGAAACCTTTCATGATGCGCTCACCCAGAGCGTTGTCCGTCAGGAGAAAATACTAATGGCTGTTTACTCCTCGACACTGTCAGTAGTTGTCAAGAGGCTGCAAGACTGGCGGTGCCCTCTAGGCTTGCCAGGTTTCTGGCATTTTCTCTGCAGTGGAGGAAGCAGACCTTGACATGGGCCTGTCTGCCTTGCCACGGTAGGGAGAGTGCCTGGTCTTTTTTTTTTTTTTTTTTAATTTTTTTTTTTAACGTTTATTTATTTTTGAGACAGAGAGAGACAGAGCATGAACAGGGGAGGGGCAGAGAGAGAGGGAGACACAGAATCGGAAGCAGGCTCCAGGCTCCGAGCCATCATCCCAGAGCCCGACGTGGGGCTCGAACTCACGGACCGCGAGATCGTGACCTGAGCCGAAGTCGGACGCTTAACCGACTGAGCCACCCAGGCGCCCCAAGAGTGCCTGGTCTTAAAAATACCATCCCCGTTTTTCGGTCCGTCCCTTCTCTAGAGCTTCTCCCTCTACGTCTTCAAGAGCCTGGGTTGGACACAGACCCCAGGAAGAAAGCCTGTCTTCAAGCCTTATCAGTGACCACTTCAGCAGGCCCCACTGCAGGGAGCAGGGCACTCTGGGAGGTGTGAGTGGATCTGTTCCCCATAGATCTGGAAAGAGGGGGCACACACTCACAGTGATAAAACTATTCCAGCCAAGTGCTGAAGTTAAGCTAGTAGGTATAGAAGAAGGAGCTGAGTGCTGGGGCCACAGGAAAGGCTGGTGCTGAATGAGCTGGGCCAGGACCCATGGCAGGCAAAGGAGGGGAGGTATGGGCTCTCAGGCAGGGGCTCTGGCAGCAGCAAAGGCAGGTCTGCTCACAGCATGGGCTCGGCTGGAGAGGAAGGCATGTCCCATGCCATCCTATATCATGCTAAAGAGCTCAATCCTCAAGGCAATAGGGAGCCATGTAAGAATGTGGAATGAGGAGCAGCGCACACAAAGCTAGGGTAAGGGTTTAGGGGTTTTGATTGACTCCCTGCCCAAAGACAAGTAAGGAGCCTACTGAAGAGGTCAGGGAGAAAGGTGGCAAGGCTTGGACTAATATAATAAGGCAGCCATGGCACAGACAGGAAACAACCAGTTCAAGAAGCAAGGACAGAGTTAATAGATCCTGTTGCCTGGCTTGGGAGCAGGGGGCAGATAAAGAAGAGGAAGGAGTGGAAGACCACTGTGTGCCAGTGTCTGGGTGACTGGGGTCACATTTCTACTGACATTGATGGAAATAAGGAAGCTGGTGGTTTGAGGTGGTCTGGGGGTGAAGGTGGAGGGAGTGGCTAAGGGGGTCTCCCTGTCCTTTCCACCCCATTCTGCATCCTCTCTGCCCCCACCTCACTGGCTTGGAATCCTTCTTCCTTCACTGCTCTGAATCCTGTGCTGTTGTCATCTAAGATCAAAATTTGCTTCCTCTAGGTCTTGCCAGACCATTGTCACCAGCCTTTGGCCACGAGAAACTCCTCGTGGAGTACGGTCCGCACATACATCTACACCCTACTGCTGTGTTTACAGGTTTCAGGGGGCTTCTCTGAACCCCTGTGGCTTGGATAAGGCTCATAGCCTCCAGGCCCCCTAAAAACAGGGTTTTGTTCCCCCCATATAGCACCAAGGAGAGCAGAAGAGGTGTGTAACGAGTCGGCTGGCATTGACTGCTAATTCTTGAAGGGACATGTAGAGGCACCCTTCCCCTCCCTGCATCCCCCCAGAGCTGCCAGGCAGATGGTGGCCACTTATGGTGGCTGGGCCTGGCCTCCAGGCCTGTGGAGGGATGACACCAGGCCCTTTCAGGCCTGCAGCCATGCTCCTCAGGCTTTGGCCTTGGCTGAGGACTGGGAGGGATGGCCAGTGAGCCAAGGGGAGCCCTACACTCCTCCCGAGAAGTGTTTTCATCTTTATGCCCTGTTTCCTGTCCCCAGGCCAGGCTTCTTTCCCTGGCAAACATGTCTCCTAGCCTAATACGAGAATTTATTTTTGTTGCCGTTGTCAACCGATGGTTCGTTTTTAATCACCTTTAATGTGAGATCTTGAAAAGGCTTTTTTAAAAACCTATGTGAATTCATCGTACAAAACACTAGGATTTATGCATCCTAGTGCATAAATGCAATATGCAAGGCAATATTGTTATATGCATAATCCATTTGAAGAACTCTAATGTAGGAATTTTTTCCTTTCAGAAACTATCTTACCTTTTTCAATGGTAGGTTATATTTGACTAAATGTTCGTGACTTTCTCTTGCATAGATCCTCCCAGATCACCTGCTACAGAAATGTGCCTTGGTCATCTCAGATGGCAATTTTTTTTTCTTTTTTATTGTGACTGCATTCCAGGCTGAGGAAAAAGATTCGTAATAGACACAGTCACTGCCCTCCAAGAATTAGTGTGGGAGACAGACATGTGTTTCAGCAACAGCCTTGGAAGACATGCTCTGATAAAGAGAAACTCGGGGCACAGAAGAGGTCTGTCTGTGGCTGGGGATGCTTATGGGTGATAGGGAAGGCGCTGTCCTCGAGGAGGTGATCTGGAGCTGAGTTGCACTGTCCAGACGTTCTAGAGGACCAGGGTGGGGAGGCACTGCCCACTGAGGGTATCCTCAGAGCACAGCCTCTAGGGCTTTGGGCCACCCCCTCTCACCCTGCACCCCCCAACCCCGGCCTCCCCTCTTGCCACACACTTGGAGCAAGATGGGAGACCTCAGACTCCATGGCCATGAGGGGCTCTCCCAGGGACAGTTCTAGCTGAGCCATTTATTGGATCTTTGGTTCTGTGGTGACTGCTACCATCCCCCTCACCTCCCTCAAAATTCCCCACCAGGCTGAGGCTTCTCGGAAAAAAAACTCTGGGAAACGGTTTTTCTTCTGGAGGTCAGGAATAAGCTGTCCCACAGGAAATACCAGATTCTTCAATCTGGGCTAGCCGGGCCTCCAAGCCTGCCTGGGGGCCCTCCCCCAGCCCACGCAAGCACAAGCACATGGCCAGGGGTCCAGGCTTTGGGAGGCTTGATGAGCTGCCTGCTCTGCTACTTTCCCTGGTGAGGGGGTGAGGGCTGTGGTCTAACGGCCCCGACTTCTCCTGGTGGTCTCACCATTGTCTTTGCAGTTTGTGCCATTTGGGCTTAAGGCTGAAAGCAGTGAGGGGACTGAAGCTGAAGCACAGTCAGGGATCCAAGCAGGATATGTACTGGGAGTGGGGTGTCTGCTCCCAGAGCCTTAGCCTCAGACTGAAGGGAAGTGACAAAAGGGGGTGTGTTTCCTCTAAGCCTCAAATCAGGATGCCAGAGGTCATCTTAGCAGCCCCCTGCCCTCTCGGATGAGTGGAAGGTCCTCTCTAGAGAGGACAGTCACCCTCAATCCCAGATTCTTGTGCCTCACGGTGTCACTCTCATGAGAGTGAGTCCAACCCTTTCTGTTGCAGTTTCTGCAAATTCTGTCTCCTAACTACAGTGAGAAGAGATCCTGATCCCTTGCCCTCCCCTGTGGGAGAATGTAGGGAGGCCTTTCCTGAGAGGTAAGGTCTATATGAATAGGAGGGAGGTGGTCCAGAGGACTAAGGTTTCCTTGTTCAGACATAAGCCAGGTGCCAAGAAGCAAAGAGAACTGTTAAATGCCTCTGCCTTCCTTCCTAGCTTTAGTGAGGTTCTCTGAATACCCTTGTATTCATTGCTCTCAAGTCTGTGCCTCTACCTAATGGGGGTGAGGGTACTTTTTGAGATCAAAGACCCTTTGGGAGCAGCGCCTGTTGACCTCCCTTCTGGCCATGTTGCCCCGCACATACACCTGGGATGCACACAGTTCTGTCCACGTAGGGCTGGTGGCTTATACTGAGCAATTGGCAGGGGGAGTGGAGTAGCTGGAGCCAGTGGCTCCAGGCAGCAGGATGCACATGGCCCTGGCTCTGTCCTCCTCTTTTTTGTAATGACTGCCGCCCTGACAACAGGGCAGCTTTGGGCAGGACGCCATGCTGTTGACTTGTTTGTGTGTCTGAAGGCAGGAACTACAGTGCCACTGCCCTCCTGCCTGGCCCAGCAGTCCCAGCCCTCAGCTGGCCTCTCCCCACATCCTGAGGGAAATCCCCCAAGGGGGGAACTCCAGGGAAGTAGCCAGCTCTGGGATGAGAGAGCTAGGGTGGGCAGGGACCAGACCCCCGATTCCTGTGTGTGCCCAGCGTGGCTTCTCCTTTCCCTAACCAGGCCAGAAGAGGTTGCTGGGGTGGAGAGACTCTACCCATCTCTGAGGTCACCAAAAGACCTTGCACTGAAGGGAGATGCCCCAAAGTGCCCCTCTCCCAGCCCAGTGCCCCTCGTTGGCCGTGCTTCTCAGCTCAGATACTATTCCTGAGAAGCTAGCTCCAGGGTCCCAGGCTATAGTTCCCTCCTTCTCCCAGCAGACCTTCCTACAGGTCAGTGTTCCTGCTCAACAGGGACCCCTGCCTCTCTCACCCACCTCTTTGTTCAGGACTCCCTTTTCTAAGATTCCCAGGATAAATAATTGCTATATGCTGGGCGGAGCCTCCTCACCTGCCACTGTTCCTAACATGGGTCTATAAACCTGTGCCTGGCTACTACTTATCTCTCTTGGTGACATGCCAGGGTGCAGGTCCAGGGTCCCTCTGCTCCTTCTATTGTATTGGATGCTCTCCAAAAGCTGATATTATTTTGCTCTCTTCTTCTGTGCCTTTCCATTATGTCCCTATAAGAGAGCTTGCTGGAATTTGGGAAGAGGGTACCAGGAGGAAATATACTTAGGGATCAGTTATTTTGGACCTGGCTTATCAGAAAAAACTACCCTGACCCTTGGTAGGGAGAGAGGGTTGGTTCCCACAGGACGTCTGACTTCTGGGCTCCCAGTGGCTATCCATGTGAATAACATTCACCTGCCATGTCCCAGGTCCCAGGGCAGGTATTGGGCTTATACTGGGTCCACTCAATGGTTCTTCCTCTTCCTTCCTAGGCTCACTGTGCTCTGTCTCCATCGAGAAGGCATTGCCCGAAGACAGAGGCGTATACAAGTGCATAGCCAAGAATGGCGCCGGCCAGGCTGAGTGCTCCTGCCAAGTCACCGTGGATGGTAGGTCGTGCCCACCCATCACTGCCACACAAAGTAGTCCCCCTTCTCAGCCCTTCCCTGGCCAACCATACCTAAACAGAACTGCATCCAAGACTGCCATCCCTACCTGAGGCATTTGTTTTGTGGGTATCAAGCCATCTTTTGCACAAAATGAGCCAGAAAGGAAAATGGCAGCTCTACTTGATGGCCCTATGTGACCTTGCAGCCCTGCCCCTGGCTGAGAGGAGGGGCCGCTCACCTTATTGTCCCTGCCCTGTCCCCAGTCCTGACCCCCAGATGCAGAAGCTTGCTGAGCGGGGAAACCAGGCACTGGGCTGGAGGAGAAAAGACACACCCACAGGAAAATGACTACATAGTATTTTACAAGCTGCAGCAGACAAGTGTCAGTGCTGGCAGGTCAGACCCGTGGTGAGGTGAGGACGGAGTAGAGCGGGGTCCATGTGGGGATACTTCCCTGAGGAGGTGAGTTGGGGCTGCATCTTTGGGTAGAGGGGAGAAGCCCTCTGCAAGAAGAGAAAGTAATTGTAATACAGCAGAGGGAGAGGAAGAAACGTGGGGGCAGAGGGCTGCCTGGTCTGAGTGGAGTTTCATTTTTTTTTTAATGTTTATTTATTTTTGAAAAAGAGAGAGAAAGAGAGAGAGCACAAGCGGGGAGGGGCAGAGAGAGAGGGACACACAGAATCCGAAACAGGCTCCAGGTTCAGGCCGTCAGCACAGAGCCCGACATGGGGCTGGAACCCATGAACCGTGAGACCATGACCTGAGCCAAAGTCGGACGCTTAACCTCCTGAGCCACTCCGCTCCCTCTGAGTGGAGTTTCTGAGTGAGGAAAGGGGGAGGCCAGGCAGTGAGGGGTTGAGATTTATCCTAAAGAAGTGCAGGCTGTGTGTTTGTGACTCTTCTTTCTCTCTTCTTTGTGAAGTTTAGAATTAGAGCCTTAGAAGTAGAACAGACCTTGGGATGGTCTAGGCAACCACCCTCATTTTGAAGAGTAGAAAACCAAGGCCATTGAGAAGGAACATGTCCTACATGAGGTTTCCTGGTCTGTTGAGGGCCAAGCTAGAGCCAGAATGCTGTAGTGGGATTCACAATCCAGAGTGCTTTCTTCTTTTTTGATACTTGCCTGGAACTGTCTGAAAAGGTTGTGTGGGGGAAATAATTTCTTGCTCTTGAAATGCCTGGTTAGTAACTCTTAGTGACACGTGAAAAACTGGTGTCCAAATAAGGCAACTCAAAGACCAACTTTGTTGCTCTTCTGACTCCTGAATATGATCACTTGGGGTATAAAGTCCTGACCTGTTTCCCTGCCATTCCACAAGATGTAGAACCTTTGTCCCCATTCTCGGCTTTATAATCTGATTTCTTGATCATAAACACTGAGATCCGTGATATATTAGGAATGGAAGAAAAGAAAGTCTTGTCTTTTTTTTTTTTTTTTTAAGAAAAAGAATGTTGAGGTGGCTCAGTCAGTCAGGCATCTGACTTTAGCTCAGGTATGATCTCACAGTTGTGGGTTCGAGCCCCACTTCAGGCTCTGTGCTGACGGCTCAGAGCCTGGAGCCTGCTTTGGACTCTGTCTCCCTCTCTCTCTGCCCCTCCCCTGCTCATGTCTCTGTCTCTCTCTCTCTTTCTCTTAAAAGTAAATAAACATTTAAAAAAAGTTTTTTTTTAACTTTAAAAAAAATAATAAAAGAAAAAAGAGCGCTGAAAAGAAAAGTTAAAAAACATATACACACAATGGCAAAACAGCTTAAATTGTCAATAGCCGGCAGTAAAGCTGAAATGGAAGACTATTGTGTGTGTGTCTCCCTGGAGGAGTTCTGTGAATGTATCTGTCACTGGGGCTCTGGGTCCAAGGTGTGGATATGATGGGTCAGTTCAGAGCCATGGGCTTGAAACCCATGTTTTGAGGCTCTGGGTAGAGGCTGCTGCCGCCAGGTACTCTGTGGTGTGTGACCTGGGCTGTCACCTGCCCAGGTCACGTTTCCTGCTGCTTTCCCTACAGGTGCTGCAGTTTACAGAAAAAAAAAAAAAAAGTGTTTCTGGGAACTTGACTCCAAACAGCCCACACTTGAGAAGCATGCTAGACCCAACCAATCTAGAAGGAAGCCCCGCCTGCTAATAGCTGCTTTGGGGATCCCTGGATTCTTTGGGTCCTATTTACAGGGCTAGCTGAAGGCGGGACAGCAATTCATTCTCCTTATCTGCGAAATGTCAGCACCTTTTTGAGAAACAGCAAATGTTTTATTTTGAAAACCAAACTTAGTTTTCAAAATAAAAATTTCTTTTTCCCTATAGAATACATTTGGTTTGTTTTTTTTTTTT